>NC_058042.1:34867265-35169765 GCF_020085105.1 Siniperca chuatsi
GTGAGACAATCTAAACCACCAACCACCAGTTATATGCATTAGCTTACCATGGCTGTTGTTTGAGAGAAGCTGTTGAAAGACGTACAAGTGTCTGCTCTAAATTATAGCTAAACCAAGATTTGGACATGGAATTATTGTCAGGGGTTAGGAAGTGAGGGGCACAAGGGTCAGAGACAGTTCTGTTTTTAAAATATTTACACATGGATTTAAACAGACAGAAATGAAAATCAGTGCAAGCGATGATTTCAGTGCAAGCACCTTGCACTGAGAATTTCAGTGCAAGTTACATTATGCAGATTAGGTACTGAGAAAGCCATGTCCAGCAGTCTGGAAATGAACGAGCGACCCTGGGAAATGACACGCATGGCGAAATTTAAATGGCCGAGGAGGGAAAGCATTTGCTGATTTGACACTTCGGATGCTGCAGTGAATTCCCTGGATGCGTTCCAGCTTCTCCACTGGGAGTGAAGCTTTCATCTCTGCTGTGTTTAGTGTAATATCCAGGAAGTCGAGGCTGTTAGCCGGCCCGGATGTTTTCTCGTCAGAGAGGGGAAAGCCTAAACGACTGAACAAGTGTTTTAATTTGGACAGTGAAGAGTCAGGAGTGAGGAGCAGAAAGATCGAATGAGTCAAAAAGATCGAATGAGATAGAAGCTGAATGACTCATGTTGCCGCAGTTAATGCATGCCAAAGCTTGTGAACTGCCCACAATCATGACTAGCAGTTTGGTGTCCAGAATGCACCAGATCAAACGTGTATTTGACTGGGAAATGTAGAGAGTTGCTTTGCTGAAGAAGCCTTTATGGTATTGGTAAAATGTGTTTTTCCCATACCTCAGGTTAAGGTCACCAGTCAGCACCAGATAGGTGTCCACTTCTTGTCTGTGTTCGGGGTAGACTGAGTATATTACGTTGCAATAAATGCCAAAAGCGACAACAAATTCGCCACTTGATATGTCTCTTGACAATCTAGGGTCTGTAGATTTGATAACAGCAGTGAAATTGTCGCCGGTGGCAATTTTATTTTCGAATTCTGGGAAAGGGAGAATTTGGCTGATGAGATTGATGTCTTTACCTTGCAAAATTTATACTCCTAAATGAGGGGAAATGTTAGCCCTGGAGGAAACATAACGACTACCTAGCATGGGAGCAGGAACAGCAGAAGCCAGGGAATGATGAGGTATGGCTGCGGCATTTGCGGTTGAAGTAGATGGCTGTGGTGCTGGTGCTGGCGCTGACGCCGGAGGATGAATCAGCGAGAACTGAGATGCAGTGAGCATTGCAAAGGAAGAAGAGGCTTGGGTGTTCTCCAGGGACTGTAGGCTTGCATCTATTGCTTGGATGGAGCTTACCAAGGATTGAAGAGTTGATGTGAGGGTGTTTCCTGAAGGATGGATGACAGCATGATGATCGGAGAGAGCCGAGCTGGCAGTGCGCTTGGCTTGAGGAGCTGCGTGATGGATTTTCTTTGTGCATTTGCCACCTGGGGCTTATGTGAGGCCAGAGGTTGCAGGGGGCACAGCCTCGACTGGTGTTGCACAAATCGTGTTGTTGGGCAGATCTTGTAGCTGGGAGAGCTCCAGGCCCAGAGACGGAGTAATGCCTTGGGCGTTTAGTAGCTCCAAGATCTCTGCTCTTGCTTCTTCTTGGTGAGAAGCGATCCTGGTGCTAAACAGGAGTGATAGCCCAAGAAATAGCAACGAAGCTAAACGATCACTTGCCATAGACGGCCTGGTAGTCACAGAGTGCGCAACCGTTTCATGAACGTACTGAAAGCAGAGAGAAAATCATTGGTTAGTGCGCATTCGCCAACGTGCATGCTGCCTGTTGCCGTAGCTCCGTCTTGTCTTGTCATCTTACTGGATGTTTTATGAGTCTGTGGTGGCCAGTGCTATCCTGTATGCTGTTGCATGCTGGGGCAGCAGGTTGAGGGTAGCGTACGCTAACAGACTCAACAAACTCATCCGTAAGGCCAGTGACATTGTGGGGGTGGAGCTGGACTCTCTGTCGGTGGTATCAGAGAGGAGGATGCTGGCCAAACTACATGCCATCTTGGACAGTGTCTCCCACCTTCTCCATGACGTGCTGGTCAAACAAAGGAGTACCTTCAGCGAAAGACTCATCCCCCCCAAAATGCACCACAGAGCGCCACAGGAAGTAATTCCTGCCTGTGGCCATCAAACTCTTTAACTCCTCCATCTAGTCTAAGTCTAAGTGTCAGTCTATATGACCCCAAGTCATTAAACTGGACATTGGACCATTAACATCACTGCAATACCTGTAATAATATGCAATATTCTCTGTTTAATACTGCTATGCAATATACTCTTTTCAGTTTAAAATGACCTATTTATTGATATTCATACATACTTACTGCTGTGCAATATCCACCGTCTAATAATAATAATAATAATAATAATCTTAATAAGCTACACTTAACTTGACAGTACATGCACTATTACTTATATTATTACATTGTATTATTATACCGTACATACTTATCATCAACCGTAAATCCACTTTGTACTTTACACTTATTTTAATTTTATACTTGTATCCACTTTGTACTTAATTTATCTTACCTGTATTATAGTGTATTATATTTTGATTTGCTTAGAACTTCTATTCCTGTGTGTACTGATGTGATAGTGAGCAGTTGTAACAAAAGAGTTTCCCCTCGGGGATCAATAAAGTATTTCTGATTCTGATGATTTAAACAGACTGCAATAGAATGATCAGATGTCCCAAGTGCATCTTTGCTCGTTCAGGCAGAAATATACAGCTAGACAGCTGCACAGTCACGGTCATTATTATCATCTTATAATAGCCCGACCTGAAAAGGACATCAGACCTCCTGTACCTGGTCATTTACGAACTAATTTAGGCTATAGATTTTATTCAAAATATTTATTAACTGTTTTTATTGCTCCCTCACGTCCATTATGGTCTTTCAGTAATATACACATTGTAATTATCTGTTTGTGTTATTTCTATCAATCACATTCTATGTTGCCCTGATGCTGCATATATCTATATTAAATGTTGGAGCAGTCATCAGGCTCCAGGTGTTATTCTTTTAAATTGTCACTGTTAGTTATTTCCACACATTTGACAGTTGAAATGAACGTCTCCTCTCCAAAATGATGCTGGAGGAAGTGAGGATGTTCTGTTTGGTAAATAAAATTCCTTCGTCCTCGCATCTCTTCCTTGCATATCTCTCTTGCATCCCCACCGGGAGGAGCTAAGACATGAGGAAGAGATGCAAATGAGGAAAACCAGGAGCCACATTAGCCAAATGGAAAGCACCCAAGCAGCAGCCCAGGGCTAAGCACAAACCTACAGGCCATGGCAGAGCCAGAGGGCCATCACATGACAGACCAACATTGACTGAAATATCTGAATAATTATTTGTTGGATTGCTATGAAATTTTGTACAGCCATGCTGCTCATGGATGAAAGTTGGTAAAAACTGAAAACCATGACCACATTACTACATTATGTACATTATGAACAACTGTGTTTATGCCCACTATTTTATAAAGCATACCACAATGTTTTAGATTGTTGAATTAGTTTTCCTACTTCCCAGGCAGCCATTGGTTTCCTTTCATTTCTGTACATTATGAAATTTAACTAGTAAATACTTGAAAGTTGATTAATGTATGACCGTAATGCCTGCTTTTATTTTTGTCAAAGTTCCATTGTTGTTCTGTGGTCATGCAGTGTTAAAGTCATTTTCCAGTTACAGCTGCATTACCTTTAGGGATGGGTTCAGATAGCTGCTTCTGTTTTGGATCTCGTTCCAGGTTGATAAAACCTGGATTCGCTAAGCTCAGAAGCTAACAATTGTTTTATTGTATTATTTTTTGTTTCTCCTGGCTTTTTTATTAGGAATGTGCAAAAGATTTAGGTAAGATTCAGGCTTATCATTTTGTCATTTGACCGTCACTGTCACTAGTTTAAATGACAAATGGCAGCAGATTATTTTAGGTGTAGCTACATTAACATTAATGCTGTAAGTAACTTGCAGAAAATCCTAAATGAAACTTGTCTATTGTCAGATTAATGTGCTCTCTGAAAGCCAGTATCTGTCCTCCACCAAAGATCATTTGTGAGTTTAAAAAAGCACCACTCTACAACTGGTCAGTGTGTGGGCTGTGGGTTTTTTTTTTTGTAGTTCAACAAAGACAGCATCACATGGTCACGAAACGATCAGCTGCATCACATCAGTGTCAGGAGTCACAATCTCCCAGCTAACTCCCACTCCCACTTTCATTTATATCAAATCAATAATTTAATTGAATCAGTATTTGGAGCAAGTAGCTCATGAATGATTGAATGATAAGGTGTAAGGCTACATGTCTTATATCAATGTGTCAAATACTTATTTAATCAACATTTCATATCGTCTGCTGCTTGTCACATTTTCAGTTTGGAGCTACAAGTTGTTAACATTATTTAGTGTGGCACTAGAAAATGTGTGTCAGCAAACAGAAATTACAGATCAGATTAATTGGAATTGAATTTGAGTTTCAGTTATTTTGACGTTTTTTTCTTTTACAAATGTTGAAAGCTGAACTTAATTTGATTTGATAAGCAGATTCAACACTAGATACAGATTGCTAAAATGTAATCACACCCTAACCCTAACTTACCAGAGTCTCTATATGTTTATTTTCAAAGAGTATTGAAAATGATTGGAACCCAATGGATGGCAATGTTGATGTTAGGAATAACACATTAAAACATGCTAAACTACAACTAAAACACTACAATCTGTTTGGAAAAGGGTTATCACAAATGTGAAGCTTAGTTAATCTGTAATAAAAGGGCAAAAACACTGGTATGGTCCTTTAATGACTCCAACACTCCAACACTAAAAAGGAAAGAAAGACGTGTGATAAAACTACAAAAAAAACTACAAAAAAATGTAAAATATATGATACTATGAGGGACTGAATTCAGTTGTGCAATGGATAAAGCATCTCTGATACAGACACAGAGGTCACTAGCCTGCCCCTGTCTCCATGTCCACCTTCGTTTGCCTCTGAATCTGTTTTCAAGTCAAACAAAATATCCGCACAATGTACTGATAGCTCTCAGCAAATTTAAATTTGTCTGACTTTTGCCTTCAGTTCGTTTTTGATCCAGGACCTGTAAAAGATTTTTGGATGTGTAAGACCTTTCCCCCGTTTGTCTCTGAATCTGTTTTAACCTCATATTTCTGTCTCTCTATCAGGCTACATCGAGGCTGTGATTATCCCTGCAGGAGCCAGGAGGATCAAGGTTGTGGAGGACAAACCCTCCCATAGCTTTCTAGGTAATGATGCATGTGTTTTACAGGGTGTCCTTAAGGTCCTTGAGAATGATCACTGCTAACTTCCAGACACACTCACAAACACAATATCATGTTTCTTTGTGAACATTTGCTACAGTATTACTGCAGTGCCTTCATACAACTACTTATAAGTACTACTACTATGCGTTTACAATATCCCATGTTTATTTGTATCTTATCTGGATGGATGGATGGAAAACAGGGTGGCTTTTATGGAAAAACTTAAATCCACCAAAATTAGTTTTGAATACATTTGAGGGGAAGATTGACCATGTACATACAGATTTCTGGTTTATTTTACATCAAACCCTTAGTTGTTATCAGCTCCTGATGAGTTTAGTAGCGATATAATCTTAATATTTGTTGATTCTACTACATATCTGACTGGGCTGAACTGAACTGAATTTACTGGGTTCTTGTTTTCAGACTTAAATCTAACAGCAAAAACTGAGTTTTGGATTACTAAAAGGTCATCATAGTTTTCATACTCTACCCTAATCTGTCTATACCCTATTCACATTCAAGCATGTATGGCAATCTTTTCAGTTCTACCACTAAGACCTCTGTAGGGCCAGCACTGGGACAGCTGACTGCAGGGTTAACATGGCTCCCTGGCTGGGTTCAACTCCCATTCAGTCTAGGGAAGTAGATGTTTTGTAGGCAGCCAATGAGAGGATAGTGATGGCAGCAAATGAATCCCAAAGAGCACAGACTCCCAGAGAAAGTAAAACACCAGCACATCGAATAAACCCTGGAGCAATACTTCCTGTCAGTGTCAGACCTGCTGTAATAATTGGATTTATGTATTAGACCAATATTTTTTGATTTCCAGTGGAAAAATAGTGTTTGCAAGGATAGACAAAGCAGTTGAATCTCTCCATCTGTGTCAATAAGATATTTACATTGACACAACCTCTGACTGTAGAATTTTGCAGCACAGATATGTCATTTCTATCACCCTCATTGGTGCTTTTTAGACTTGAATTTCTTACCTAAGTTAACCTTAACCCAAGGTTACAGAAAGCTCATAGGTAGCTCACCCTTTTTACATTTGTATTTATTAAAGGTCCAGTATGTAGGATTTAGCGATAGCGTTGAAATTGCAGTTTGCAACCATTTGAATACCACTCGGATCATCCTCCCATTCCAATTGTGTAGGAGAAACTATGGTGGTCGCAAAACTTGTGAAAAAACGCGAAAGGCCCTATTAGAGCCAGTGTTTGGTTTGTCCGTTCTGGTCTACTGTAGAAACATGGTGGCGCAATATGGTGGCCGAGGAAGGGGACCTACTCGCTATATAGATAAAACAGCTCATTCTAAGGTAATGAAAACACAACGATTCTTATTTTGAGGCAATTATACACCAATGAAAACATACTTGTAAATTTTATATTCCATTTCTGCCAGTAGCTCCTCCTAAATGTTACATATTGGACCTTTAACTCCAGGCTAACATTTAAGATAATTCTGGTTAGTAAAAACGTGGGTCATATTTTTGTAGTTCTCTCCATCATTTCATTGATGACACATATAACTTGAGATTTGATTAGACAACAACAACATTTAACTTCCTACTCAATGGACAGCTATGGTTTATTACAACTTAATGTTAAGACCAACTCCACACAGTCTTCACAGAGTGAAGTGTGCTACTCTGGACATGTGGTGGTAGGGTAAGGTTGTTGTTTTTTTTAATTTATACAGAATTAAACAGTACACATACATAATTCTTTTTATAAGCATAATACCATATAAAGAATAAAGATGATAGACAGGACAAAACAAACTGGGGTAATAGGACAAACTGTATATTGTGTTTTCTTGTAGGTTTGTTAAAGCAAAAGATAATAGTAAATAAATGAATAAAGAAAAATAAAAAGGAAAATAAAAAATAAGTTAGAGTAGAAGAGTATAATAATACTCTTAATATTATATTGATGTGAATCATACATTAGGAGCCATTTATGGAGAGAAAGAGGAAAAAGTGAGGTACTGCAAATGGGGGACCAGGTGTTATCATAGGATGTGATGTTGTTTTTCAGAGATGCTGTGATTTATTTCTAAATTTTAGTGGTCTGAGTAGAATGAGCCAGTGAGATATGGACACCTTAGTTCTGTATTTCCAATTCAATAATATGACCTTTTTGGCAATGGTTAATGGTAATAATATGAATGGTTTGGGAGTATGTAAAGAGACATCACCAAGTAATGCAATGATGGGGACTTGGGGGATGCTGCGGCTGAGAATATCAGATAGCCTGCTCATGATCTCTGACCAGAAGTTTTGAATGTATGGGCAGAGCCAGAGGGCACGGAAGTAATCATCAGTTGTGGTCGGACAATGTGAACATGTGTTACTTTGGCTGAAGCCCATACGATAGAGTTTGTAAGTGGTGATGTGGGTTCTATGAAGAACTTTATATTGTATTAGTTGGGTTTTGGAGTTATGTGTCATAGAAAATGTATTATTACATATGTTTGGCCAATTGAAATCTGCTGGAAGATTATAGATGTCTGTGGTCCATTTATCTGTGGGGATTGATATTGTACTGTCTTCAGTTGTTAGTAGTTTATATGTCTGATGAGGTTTAAGTAATTGTAGCTTTAGATAGCGGAGGGACTGTGATTATTAAAGGTTGTAGTGTTGATGTTTCTATTATGACTTATTTTAACTGGATATACTGGAAGTAGCAGTGGTCCGATATGTTATATCTCTCTTCAAAGCCAAGCGGAAGATCTCAGGCAGACGACCCGGGGGCATGACAGAAACAGGGCTGGGAACCTCAGGTGGACGGACCGAGGGCTGGACAGAAGAGCAAAGCAAGTCAGGGGGTGCCCAGGAGGCAGGGGAGAGCAGGTCTGCGTGATGACCAGACATACAGAGCAACTCAGGAGGTCAGCGACATAGGTGAAACCCCTCCGGAGGTCTGACAGAATGCCAGACCAAAGCTCTCTGGAGGCTGGCAGCAAAGGCGAAACCCTTCCGGTAGCCGGTGGCGAAGGCGGGGAGATCAAGGCAGGAGGCTGGTGATGGGGCAGCAGGACAGGAGGCTGATGACAGACGGGCAGAGCAGCCAGTGGAACCAATGATCCCAGGAAACCAGGAGGCTGCTGCTCAGGTGGATCAGGAAATTGCTGCTGCGATCCAGCAATCCAGGGATTGCTGCAGCATAAATAGTTCAGGAGGTTGCAGCCCAAACAGAGCAGGGTATGGTTGCAACCCAACTAGAACTGGAATAGGATGGGGCTACTGCAATCCAGCACAGGCAGGAGTTTCATGAGTGTGCTGCAGCTCAGAGAGTTCAAGGAGCTGTTGCAGCCTAACAGAGACTCGAGACCTTCACGGCATAGGAACTGGAGACCACTGATTAGCAGGCTGAGGCGCAGACTGGAGGCTAGCGTGCACGAGGTAGGCAGGCAGGGATATCAACTGGGAACTAGCAGGCCGGGATTCAGGCTGAAGACTGCGAGGACCTCCAAAAGCCAGGCGGGTGCCCAGTTATGGGTTCGAAGCTGGGGCCGGTTCAGGACAGGCAGGTTTCAGGCTAAGGTACCCGAGCCTGACTGATGCAGGGTTAGCATGCTGGTTGTTAGAAGACCAGAGTGAAGGCTGATGGCTGGTTGGTGGAAGACTGAGGGCCTGAGGTTGAGGCTTGGGGGCACAGAAAAAGTCTGTAAGGAACCTGGGAACAGAGTCCCTGGGAACAGAGAGGACAATTTCCCATGGGCCAGGGCGCAGATTGCTTCTCTATGATAGTACCCGACCACCTTCCTCCACATATCCCCAAGGCACTCCAGGTACACTAATTAACTCAAAAAGTTCATCAGACATGGTGTCCACTGGGTCCATTTTTTGGTCAGTTCGTACTGTTACGATTAGTCGGGAAACAGAATAGCAGGGAACAGGACCTAAATGCAGACTAGCAGGCAGAGCTGGTGCAGATCACTATTTATTAACAAAACCAGGCTTACACTGAATAGGCAGGCAAAGCAACTCTCAGCAGGTAAGCAGTCCAACACAGAAACACAAGTCCAATGGTGAGCAGGCAAAATCCACAGACAGGCAAGGTACATGGGAAACAATAAACCAATAAACCTTGAGGTACAACGACGAACTGACAACTGAACAAAGGAAGGACACAGACTGAAATAGACTTAGGTTAGGGAGACAACGAGACACAGGTGCGACTAATTAGGGCGGGGCAAACAAAGACAGGAAGTAAGACAACAAGACATATGCGGGGAGGAGAATATTGCAAAATAAAACAGGAAATAACAGGACAAAAACCCAAAACCATGACAGACAGGGGTCATGGCAAAGAGATAATTTTGGGGAGGATATTCATTTTGATGGTGGTAATTTGGCCAATTAAGATAATGGATAATGGTAGTTTATTCCATCTTTCCAGATTATTTTTTATTTCTTGTAGTATAGTTGAGAGGTATAGTTGAGTTTAAATAATTCATTTAAATTTTGAAAAATGTGTATTCCAAGGTATGTAATACATTTTGATGTACGTTTAAAGAGGAGATTCCCAGCCACAGCATCCCAGGTGAATTTGGTTATAGGCAGAATCTCTGATTTTGTTGATGGAGTAGCGAGACACCTTACTATAATTACTGATCAGATTATGGACTGATAGAAGTGAGGATGAGAGAGTCGTAATGTATAACAGGACGTCATCAGCATAAAGACTGATTTTATGTTGATTTGACTTTGACTGGATACCTGAGATATGGCCACATTGCCTAATGGAAGCAGCCAGGGGTTCAATGAAAAGTGCAAACAGTAGTGAGGATAATTGGCATCCTTGTCGAGTGCCTCTTTGTAATTTAAATGGTTTTTATATCAGTCCGTTGGTTATAACAGATGCAGTGGGTGAATTGTATAGTGTTTTGATCCAAGTCATGAAGTATGGCCGGAATCCAAAGTGGTTAAGGGAGGTGAAGAGAAAGGACCAGTCTACCCTGTCAAATGCCTTTTCTGTGTCCAGGGTTGCTATGATGAATGGTGGGCTGTTTTGGGAGACTTTTTTATAAAAGTGAATCAGGTTAAATAATTTTTGCGTGTTTTCTGAGGAATGCCTCCCTAAAGCCAGTTTGATCTATGCGTATTTATTAATTACTGATTACTGCAAGACACTGAACCGGTCATCGGAGAATAAGAGACAAATTGTAAAGCCATTAAAGCCAGCCATTACCGTTTACATATATAATGCTATGGGAAAGTGCAGTGGATGAGAGATAAAAAGAAAAAGCTTGACTTGCTTACTCTGACTGCTCTCCGTCATCTGGCAGTATGTTGCAGGTGCACTGCAACAGGTAGTTTCTGAGGAAGAGGCCCCTGAGTGGGTGCTGGACACCACGACACATCTCGACCAGGTCCTTCAGAATGTCCTTACGAGATTGGGGAAAGGAGCGAACATAAACCACACCCACTGTGATTAG
Organism: Siniperca chuatsi; assembly: GCF_020085105.1. Lineage (NCBI taxonomy): Eukaryota > Metazoa > Chordata > Actinopteri > Centrarchiformes > Sinipercidae > Siniperca > Siniperca chuatsi. The sequence continues at coordinate 34,878,051 of NC_058042.1, forward strand.
CAGATACCTGGGGAGAGAGGGGCAAAGCAAATATGCATGATCTGATAAGAAGTTCAAACAAAAATCTGTATGAAATACCTATTTATGAGAGGCAGCATGCTGAAGTGTTAGAGCCATATATGGGGCAGGTATGATGTTGACTCAATCAGCTGATAATCAAACCGCAGCAGGTAGTGGAGATGCAGTAGGGAACTTAAATTTTTTCACAGCTTGTGAGTTCTAGTACAGACAGTGCAGTGTCTTTACTATTGCCTAGTTTTACCGATGCTTTTGGTACATCATATTTTGTTTACCACACAGCCACGTATCTCAAAATTTGGCTAATTTTAGTAAACTTTGGCTGCTGGCTGGCCTCCACTCCCAACCAGCCCCTCCTCCCTCTACCAGCGATAACTGTCAGGCAGTGAATCTGTTCACATTAGCAGCAGAGGGAGGATGACAGAGGATAGGATGAAGAAGTGATAGTGACTGACACACAGCCCTGAATGCTTGACCCCCCACAGTGAGGGGATCCGGTGGCTCTGTTACTCTGGGGTCTCATTTATAACCGCTACATACACACAAAACGGGGCCTGAAAGAGGTGTGCGCCACTTCCCACGCAAGAGTTGTGATATATAAAAACAAACTTCATGGGAGAATGTGCACACCTACAGTGTATCTGGAAAGTATTCACAGCACTTCACTTTTTCCACATTTTATGTTACAGCCTTATTCCAAAATGGATTAAAATTCATTATTTTCCTCAAAATTCTACAAACAATACTCCATAATGACAATATGAAAGAAGTTTGTTTGAAATCTTTGCAAATTTATCACAAATAAAAAAAATGAAAAGAAATCACATGTACATAAGTATTCACAGCCTGTGCTCAATACTTTGTTTAAGCACCTTTGGCACCAATTACAGCCTCAAGTCTTTTTGAGTATGATGCTACAAGCTTGGCACACCTATTTTTGGACAGTTTCTCCCATTCTTTGCAAGACCTCTCAAGCTCCATCAGGTTGGATGGAGAGCGTCGGTGCACAGCCATTTTCAGATCTCTCCAGAGGTGTTCAGTCGGGTTCAAGTCTGGGCTCTGGCTGGACCACTCAAAGACATTCACAGAGTTGTCCCGTAGCCACTCCTTTGTAATCTTGGCTGTGTACTTAGGGTTGTTGTCCTGTTGGAAGTTGAACCTTCGCCCTAATCTGAGGTCCAGAGCGCTCTGGAGCAGGTTTTCATCAAGGATGTCTCTGTACATTGCTGCATTCATCTTTCCCTCGATGCTGACTAGTCTCCCAGTTCCTGCCGCTGAAAAACATCCCCACAGCATGATGCTTCCACCACCATGCTTCACTGTAGGGATGGTATTGGCCAGGTTTCCTCCAGACATGACGCTTGCCATTCCGGCCAAAGAGTAAAATCTTCATCAGACCAGAGAATTTTGTTTCTCATGGTCTAAGAGTCCTTCAGGTGCCTTTGGCAAACTCCAGGCGGGCTGTCATGTGCCTTTTACTGAGGAGTGGCTTCCATCTGGCCACTCTATCATACAGGCTTGATTGGTGGAGTGCTGCAGAGAAGGTTGTTCTTCTGGAAGGTTCACCTCTCTCCACAGAGAAACGCTGGAGCTCTGTCAGAGTGACCATCGGGTTCTTGGTCACCTCCCTGACTAAGGCCCTTCTCCCCTGATCGCTCAGTTTGGCCGGGCGGCCAGCTCTAGGAAGAGTCCTGGTGGTTCCAAACTTCTTCCATTTACGGATGATGCAGGCCACTGTGCTCATTGGGACCTTCAATGCTGCAGAAATTTTTCTGTACCCTTCCCCAGATCTGTGCCTCGATACAATCCTGTCTCGGAGGTCTACAGACAATTCCTTGGACTTCATGGCTTGGTTTGTGCTCTGAAATGCACTGTTAACTGTGGGACCTTTATATAAACAGGTGTGTGCCTTTCCAAATCATGTCCAATCAATTGAATTTACCACAGGTGGACTCCAATCAAGTTGTAGAAAGATCTCAAGTATGATCAGTAGAAACAAGATGCAACTGAGTTCAATTTTGAGTGTCATGGCAAAGGCTGTGAATACTTATGTACATGTGATTTTTTTGTTTTTTATTTTTAATACATTTGCTAAGATTTCAAACAAACTTCTTTCACGTGATCATTATGGGGTACTAGGAAAGGAAAGGTAGGAAAATAATGAATTTAATCCATTCCAGATGTACTATTCCATAAGCACCTTTCAGTTTTAAGAAAGATATAAGCCAACTCAAATCTTAAATCAAAGTCTGCTCAATATTTCATCAGCGCTTTCTCACCATCACATCCCCACTCCCGGAGCACAGAGGAGAGGTAACTGATAAAATTATCATCGAGTCCAAGTTTACATCAAATGGCATTAAGGAATTGCAGAACAGAGCGTCAGTAGTTTAATAATATCTTCTAATACCGTGCATATAATACCAAGTACTATTTTAGCTGTTATATAGTTTGTGTGTGTAAAATCACTGCAGTGAACATGACTATGCTGCCAGGTGCACAGAGTGCACTGGAGACACTTCACCACCTGCACATATGGATTGAGAAAATTTGCAAAGTCTGGAAATAAAGCCAGTGATAGCTCTCAAACAATCGCTACACTCCATCCCAGTACAAGTACAAGTAGGCTACTAACCACTATGGGGTTTCTGACAACCGGCTCTCACGGGCGGGAATTAGCCGACAAGTGTGTTTAAAATGATCAACAATATATAATGTTTACCTTTCTGACTAAAGCCCCTTTTGGGAAAAATATAATTCTGTTAAACTTGCTGCATTTTCTTTTGTTTGTGACCCTGCTGCTGCCATCAAACAAACAATATGTGCTTTCTAACCATCTCCCAAGCACCACGATTTCTGTGTCAGAAAAATTCATTTTTTTCGCCTTCCTCTTGGCTGTTGTTGCCATGATTTTCCGTAAGCAGACTCATTTATAGTCATCAATATTCACATGGTGCTTTGCATTGATCATTAATGGTTGACTGTGGGCATGTAGAGGGCTGGATATGAGGCTGATTTATCTAACTGATAAATCCTAACTTCTAATTTTTTGTCCGTGTTAATTAATGATAGTGGCGATAGTTGAAGCATTGAGTGGTGTCCTTATTTGGTTTTGGGATGAGTGTAATATAGGCATGTGATAGGGCATGGTGGTATTTTGGTGAATTTCAGATATTACGTTGAAGAACAAAGGTGAAAGGAGAGGCCAAAACTGTTTATAAAATTCTGCTGGATAGCTGTCTGGACCAGGTGATTTATTGTTGGGCATGAGATGAAGTGCTCTAGTGATTTCTTCTAGGGAGAGAGGTACCTCTAGGTTTTCTGTTTGGGTTTGAGTTAGTTTAGGTAGGGAGACATTCCTCAAATGTTTCTGCTTCCTCCAGAGATTTTCTGGTCTGGAGAGTAAAGATTTGAGTAAAATTAGTCATTCATTGTGGAGGGATTTTTAGTTATATTTCCAGATGGGTCTGTGATTGAGGTAATAATATATTTCTCTGTTTGTTATTTTAGTTGATTTGCTAGAAATTTACCAGTTTTATTTCCATATTCAAAATATTGTTGTCGTAGTTTAAGGAGAATATATTCGGTTTTCTTATTCAGAATGTTGTTTAGTTCATGTTTGGTTTTCTGAAGTTCCTTCTTTATTAAATCATTAGGTGCTTGAGAGGCCAGAAGGTCCAATATCTTCACCTCTTTTTGGAGGATGTGTTCTTTTGCAATTTAAGGGTTCTTTTAACAGAGTTGTCCTTTTTCTGGTTGAGGGAGGGAGCAGCCGAAAATGCAAACTGCTCTGACCAGTCCAGAATTATCTTTATCTTTTCGATTTAAACATTCTAGCATTTGACCAATTTAACACATATGACCCCTTCATCCAAACATGAGTTTATCCATCCACCCAGCATCTCCGTGTAGCATCTTTGCCTATGGCATAGGTTGCCACATATGGTCAAAGAGCACAGATTTTGATCTATGTACAGGCACAATGGTACCATACCTGGAAACTCACTGTGATGACAAGACAGTCACTGCGCCTTATGTTAGTCAGGAAATGGTTCGAGCACATAGCTCCCCCTAAAACCAGACTGTTTTTACATTTGTGTACTGATTAAACAAATAAGATGCAATATGTTCATCTGTGAGCTTTAGAGGTGTTTGGTAGGTGTATTTTTGCTGTTTCTCCCTTGTTCAAGTCTTCATGCTAAGCTAGGTTAAGAACGTCCTGACTCTAACTCTGTACTTAATAAGAATGAATAGCTTGTTGCTGAACTTTTCATTTAACCAAACCTTAATCATAGAGGTGGCTATGCAGGTATTCATTATCCCATGTCAAACACAGGGTCTGTGTCTGAAAGTGTTACTTCTCACCTCCTGTGTCTTCCTCTTCAGCCCTAAAAGACTCCAGTAAGAGGTCCATCAACAGCGACTGGAAGATTGAGCTTCCAGGAGAGTTTGAGCTGGCTGGGACCACTGTGCGCTACGTGAGAAGGGGACTGTGGGAGAAGATGTCTGCCAAGGGACCCACTAAGACCCCTTTACACCTGATGGTAACTCTGTTCTGTGTTGTTATATGACAATACATCCTGGAAACAATGGCAGGACTGAAACATCCTGCTGGTGGTGCTAATGCTTATGTGATGTTATAGCAGCTGATTTTCAATTTCTTACATAAAGATTTTTATATGGATCCCTTAAGGTTATTAAGAAATTCTGACTGATCTGTACTGAACAGAAGATTTTACAGTGGAAAAATAAAACTTCAATCAGAGAGAGAGAAAGACTTCATTATGAGTGAAGTCTAGACACTGGTAGTGGTGAAAGGATGGTTGAAGATCTGATGTGATGAGGAGTGGACTTCTGATAAGCTTGACCCGGACACTGAATGTGATGAACTGGAGGTGAATGGGGTGGAGGATGGTCAAAATGATTCCATATATGCCCGTATCAGCTAATTAGAGAAGCGGGAAGAGAGAGCGAGAGAGAGAGAGAGAGAGCGAGAGAGAGAGAGAGAGATGAATGAGGCATAGAAATAGTCTTCCTGATTCAACTTATGCTGCGCTTCATTTGTCTGTGCTCTCTGATGGAGAGACTGTATGTAATGGAGACACAAGAGCCCCTTTCAGATATGAACCTCTTTACGTTAATCTAACGGCAATTAAACATGTCGGTCTCATTTCTGAATAAGCATCCTGGTCACTTTTACGTAAAAGGTCACGATGGCACCTAGACCTGGTAACATTTCCGTGTCACTTTCAATACTGCACAAGTCTGAATTGAATGCCGTCAGATTAAAGTAAAGGCTGCAGCAGCACAAGGTTAAACATGCAGAGAGAGAGGGAGAGAGAGAGAGAAAGAGATTACAAAGCCATTAACCAACCACAGAAATAACATGACCAACAGTCATATTAATTCATGCCAACTGCATGGATAAATATATTAATATCTGGCAAAACGCTTTACATACAGCATGGGAGTAAATAGGAAGTCCAAACTTGACATCCCTGACAAGCATCACTCATGCTCATGATGGTCATTAATTAAGGCTTCAATGGAAAAATAGCTTTTAAAATCCATCTGTTACGGGCAGAGTAGGCCGGAGACACGAAGATGGAGACAGATGGTTTTATTGTACACGATGTACAACAAGCAGTGAGTAGAATGGTGGATAATGGTTACTGACACCGTCCTTTGCTTAGCAGGGAAGAGAGATGATGGGAGAGTTGTCAATGTAGGATAACGGATAACGGAATTTAATGGTGACGCGGTTGAGTCCTCGGTAATCCACAGAAGGCCGCAAGCCTCCGTCCTCTCGCGGACTCTCAATGGATGTGGTGAAGACTGGGAGTTTCTTCGGGTGAGGAGGAGATGGTTAGGGCATGCGAGGGAAACAGTCTGGGAAACAGGAACGACCCCACTGCAACACCTCACCGGTGGTCCAGGAAATGATGGGGTTGTGTTGTTCGAGTTGAGGACGTGGGTATGGTCTTGAGGTGGAGCTGGCAGCAGAGGGCGCCAGAGATGAAGTTGCCAGCTGACCTGGAGTTGATGAGGGCTTGTGCTGGGAGGGACATGTCTGGGGTAATCAAGGTTATCTCTGTCGCTAGTGGTTTAAAATTCTTGATGGAAGGAATGATGGCACTCACCATGGGTCAGAGCGGTCTTACTGGACAGGATGAGATACTGTGACCTGCGGTTCTGCAGTACAAGCACAAACCCTGAGTCAGTCATCTCTGCTGCTCAGCTGGAGTCAGCCTGCTGGTTTCTAGCTGCATGGGCTCTTGGTCTGGTTCTGGAGAGCGGTGACTCTCTGGCTGGCTGAGACTGAATCTGCAATCGGTAAGCAGCTTGGTGTGAAGAAATCAACTGTGGGAGCAAGTATTAGAAAATGGAAGACATACAAGACCACTGATAATCTCCCTCGATCTGGGGCTCCACACAAGATCTCATCTCGTGGGGTCAAAATAATCACAAGAACGGTGAGCAAAAATCCCAGAACCACACGGGGGGACCTAGTGAATGACCTGCAGAGAGCTGGGACCAAAGTAACAAAGGCTACCATCAGTAACACACTACGCCGCCAGGGACTCAAATCCTGCAGTGCCAGATGTGTCCCCCTGCTTAAGCCAGTACATGTCCAGGTCCACCTGAAGTTTGCTAGAGAGGATTGGGACAATGTCATATAGTCAGAATGTCATATAGTCAGATGAAACCAAAATAGAACTTTTTGGTAAAAACTCAACTTGTCGTGTTTGGAGGAGAAAGAATGCTGAGTTGCATCCAAAGAACACCATACCTACTGTGAAGCATGGGGGTGAAAACATCATGCTTTGGGGCTGTTGTTCTGCAAAGGGACCAGAGCGACTGATCCGTGTAAAGGAAAGAATGAATGGGGCCATGTATCGTGAGATTTTGAGTAAAAACCTCCTTCCATCAGCAAGGGCATTGAAGATGAAATGTGGCTGGGTCTTTCAGCATGACAATGATCCCAAACACACCGCCCGGGCAATGAAGGAGTGGCTTCGTAAGAAGCATTTCAAGGTCCTGGAGTGGCCTAGCCAGTCTCCAGATCTCAACCCCATAGAAAATCTTTGGAGGGAGTTGAAAGTCTGTGTTGCCCAGCAACAGCCCCAAAACATCACTGCTCTCGAGGAGATCTGCATGGAGGAATGGGCCAAAATATCAGCAACAGTGTGTGAAAACCTTGTGAAGACTTACAGAAAACATTTGAGCTCTGTCATTGCCAACAGAGGGTATATAACAAAGTATTGAGATGAACTTTTGTTATTGACCAAATACTTATTTTCCATCATGATTTGCAAATAAATTCTTTAAAAATCAGATGTGATTTTCTGTATTCTTTCCCCCCATTCTGACTCTCATAGTTGAAATGTACCTATGATGAAAATTACAGGCCTCTCTCATCTTTTTAAGTGGGAGAACTTGCACAATTGGTGGCTGACTAAATTACTTTTTTGCCCCACTGTAACAACACTTAATGTAGCAGTTGATTTGGAAATATATCCTTAATATGGGACTACAAACAAATGCAACAATGTCACGTCTGTGTGTGAAAACAGACACAGCCAACACAGAAATAATAATAATAATTTAATAAAGATCTGGGCCAGAACCCTACCACCAGTCTCAACTTCAACTCTAACCCAGCACAGACTTTTAAGACTTTTTAAGATGGCTCTTCTCAATGGAAGATCCTCTCTAACAAAACATTTATTTTCAATGATTTTATCTCTTCTACTGATTTAGATGTCATGTTTTTAACATAATTATTTATCGTCCCCCTAAACCAGCTGGCTGCTTCTTGTTGGAATTTCCTGAATATTTATCCAGTCTTGTTTTAAATTATGATAGAATTGTTCTTTGTGGTAATTTTAATATTCATGTTGATGAGTCTTTTAATGTCCTTGCTGCTGATTTTTTTAAAATATCACTGTCTGAACTATGAATTTCAGGCTGCTAGTACTGTCTTATTCTGCCCTTAATGAGCATAGTGTCTCAAAATTCTGTACACTGTTCAGTTCTCCTGGCAATGTGTTTCCTGACTCCTTCAACAATAATGATTTGGTTGATTCTTTTAACTACCTGTATTCTTCAACCTTAGATCTTATAGCTCCTCTGAAAAATAGACCAAACTCAAAGACTAGAAAACAGCCACAGTTAAATAACAGTATTCAAAGCTGTAAAAGGAAATGCAGAAGAGCAGAACGCAGATGGAAGAAATCAAGTCTCCAGGTCCACTTTGTGAGTTATTACTCTTTTATAATGGGATGGTGAAAGATGCAAGAACATGCCATTTCTCTGCACTTCAGCACAACCCCAGATTCCTATTTAAGACCGTGGATTGTGGACCGTTAATTAACCCAGCCCCTCCTTGTGCCTCTGCTGATTGTGAAAAGTTTCTTTTGCACTTTGCTGGTAAGGCTGAGCTAATAAGATCTGGTATTACCCCCAATCCTGCCTTTTTAGATGTGGATCACCCGCTCAGGGATTCTTTGAGCAATTTTTCTGCTGTTACTCTGCCTGAACTCAGAGATATCATGTGTCTTATGAGAGTATCCTCCAGCCCTCTGGACATAATCCCAACTAGGTTTTTATTGGAAATTATGGTTGTATTGCACCCCATTTGCTGACTATTTTTGAACAGCTCGCTGTCCACTGGCTGTGTCCCAGATTACTTTATGACTGCTTGTGTCCAACCAGTCCTAAAAAAAATGGGCTTGACCCTACCCTCCTGGATAACTATCGTCTGATCTCCAAACTTTTATTTCCAAGGTTCTCAAAAAAGTCCAGTCTCACTTTCGTCAGCACCACAGCACTGAGACAGCCCTTCTCAAAGTCACTAATGACCTTTTAATGAATGAATGTCATCCTTTTCCCATATCAACTATGGTGTGCCTCAAGGTTCAATTCTGGGACCAATACTGTTCTCTGTATATATGCTCCCCTTTACGATATCATCTGCAAACATGGTATTTCTTTTCATTGTTATGCGGGTGACACACAGTTGTACCTCCCTGTCAAGCCCACTGACCTTAATACGCTGAGTTCTCTGCAGGACTGCCTGTCTGAAATAAAAAATTGGATGTCCATAAATTTTCTTCAGCTCAACTCAAATAAAACAGTAATCCTTGTCCTTGGGCCCCAACACATCACTAAACAAATACTGCCATCTACTGGCTACCTGTCTCAACATATCAAGCCTGTTGCAAGAAATCTTGGTGTCTTGTTTGATAGCAATTTATGTTTTGAGCAACATATCACTAAGCTTGTCCAATCATGTTTTTATTACCTCAAAAATATTGCAAAAGATCTGATCTTTTTTAAATTTTTGTGATGCAGAAACTGTTGTACATGCTTTTATCTCTTCACGCCTTGATTATTGTAACAGCCCGTTCACTTGTCTTAATAAAAAAACTTTGAAATGACTACAGACTGTACAGAACTCAGCTACTTGGCTTTTAACCAGGACCAAGAGGTACGATCACATCACACCTGTTTTAGCCTCTTTACATTGGCTCCCTGTTTGTTTTAGGGTTGATTTTAAGATCTTATTGATTACTTTTACTCTTCATGGCCTCGCTCCAGATTGTATTTTACACCTTTTAATCCCTTATGAACTTTCACGTAGTTTGAGCTCTTCTGACAGGGGTCTTCTGTCTCTTCCTGAGTCCAGGAAGAAAACGAAGGGGGACAGAGCTTTTGCCATCAGGGCACCGAGGCTCTGGTACAATTTGCCCAAAGAAATTAGGGTGTCCGAGTCAGTGTCTTCTCAAAATGCATTTTTATCGGAAAGCATATCCTGATCTTACCTGAGCTGTCTGTTTATTTCATTGGTTTTTATGATTTTTATTTTATTTTATCATTCACTGTGGTATTTTGTTTCTCTCTCTGTAAAGCACTTTGTACTTTGTTTTGATAAGTGCTCTATAAATAAAATGTATTATTATTATTATTATTATTATTATTATTAGTAGTAGTAGTAGTAGTAGTAGTAGTAGTAGTAGTAGTAGTATTATTATTATTATTATAGCTCATAAATGTTAATTCCATGAGTAATTTGATGAAAGGCCAAAAAAAACCTTTGCTGTTGTTGGGTTTGTGTGCTCGCTGCAAGCTGGTGTCTGTACTCACCACCAGACAACCAAAGTGTTTTTGCAACTTCAACAGAGTGATACGTCTTCTCTCTAGTGGATCGCTTTGCGTCAATTTCAGGAGTGGCATTCTCCTAGTTAAACTTTCATTAATGTCATATCATTAAGCTTATCAACTTTATAGTTTTGAATGAGACACACCTTCCAAAAAGTTTAACTTTTGTCTCGTCAGTCCACAGAGTATTTTCCCAAAAGTCTTGATGATCCCCAAGACTTTTGGGAAAATACTCTGTGGACAAAAATTTAACATTTAGGAAGGTGTGTGTCCCATTACATCTGGCATAAAAGTAACACTGCTTTTCAGAAAAAGAACATCATACCAACAGTAAAATATGGTGGTGGTAGTGTGATGGTCTGTGGCTGTTTTGCTGCTTCAGGACCTGGAAGACTTGCTGTGATAAATTCCACAATTTAAACTCCTGAAGGAGAATGTCCGGCCATCTGTTCGTGACCTCAAGCTATAGCGAACTTGGGTTCTACAGCAGGACAATTATCCAAAACACACCAGCAAGTCCACCTCTGAATGCCTGAAGAAGAACAAAATGAAGACTTTGGAGTGGCCTAGTCAAAGTCCTGACCTGAATCCTATTGAGATGCTGTGGCATGACCTTAAAAAGGCAGTTCATGCTCGAAAACTCTCCAATGTGGCTGAATTACAGCAATTCTGCAAAGATGAGTGGGCCAAAATTCCTCCACAGTGCTGTAAAAGACTCATTGCAAGTTATCGCAAACGCTTGATTGCAGTTGTTGCTGCTAAGGGTGGCCCAACCAGTTATTAGGTTTAGGGGGCAATCACTTTTTCACACAGTGCCATGTAGGTTTGGATTTTGTTTTCCCTTAATAATAACAACCTTCATTTAAAAACTGCATTTTGTGTTTACTTGTATATTTGACTAATATTTAAATTTGTTTGATGATACATTTAAGTGTGAAAAACATGCAACAAAATAAGAAATCAGGAAGGGGTGAACACTTTTTCACACCACTGTATGTCAACCAGTCCCACAAAACTAGGTTGAATAAAAGGGGAAAAAACTAGAAAAATAATTTTTACATGCATTTAAGCAAATCTCACCAAACTGTCTTAATTAAATCCTACATCATACAGTTATGCTGAATTTACTAAACACAATTCTGTTAAATTTACTAAACAGTTATGTTGAATTTACTAAACACAAATGAGTTGTATTTATGTTGTATGATTTTGTTGATTGTTCGTAACATGACTCAAAAACTCAGGTCAGACACAGACATGTGCCAGTCAAACAAACACAAGCCAAAAGCCCCAAGAAGTAAAGCTTGACGTTTACTGACTTTTTGAACAACCTTGCAACCAAGAAAGAAATTCCCAGGCTGACAGGAAAACAATAAACAAACTACGTAAACAAAATTGTATACTATTTGGTACTTAGCACTTTACATTTAAAGTTAAAAAAATAAAGGAGAAAAGAAAAGTTTAAAGTACACTAGTCCCATGCCTGAATAACTTGGTCTTTAATATGTCAAAAATTGGTGAAAAACTTCTCTAACTTGAGGTGATGTCTTCAAATTAATTGTTTTTTGCAACCAACCATCTAAAAACCCAAAGATATTACATCTGAGAGATGACTAACTTCTCTGCAACAACTTTGATTTACTTTACCACTAGAGTTAAATGCAAACAAAAAAGACATGTAATAATGCTCAAGATAATGAACAAGCATACAACTTTACAAGTACTAGTAACTCCAATCACACTGTTGCACCATATGATCAGCAGCTTCCAAGTGTTTGAATAGCAGTTCGTAAACACCTCCAGCGTTCACTCTTCTGAGCCCGGCCAGGTCATCTCCTGGGGGACAGACAGGCAGGGGAGGGTATAAACTCTCTGCTTATGAAAATACACTTGGGATGGAATCTCTGGCAAAACTGCATCCCAACAGGCAGGAATTCCGTTGCAGGGTGAAGAGACACTACTGGTGCCAATACAGTCAGAATATTCTCTACATGAAGTTTAACATTCATGACATTCAACAGTCATTTCAGGAAACAATAACAGTTTCATCAAGTAAACTATATACCACAGTTCGCAAAGCCCTGAACAACGCTGTAAACCTCAACCTCCTGCCCGTTCTCTCGTGGCAAGGATTTTCTGGTGACATTGTCTGAGGCAAATTCACTTCAGAGAGGTCAGTGAATGTTTGAGCAAATACATCCCACCACCATAATCTTTTCCAATAGTTGTGTTCACATTATAAACCGTTCTGTATTCACAGCTGGTGCCATCAATGTGTGACTGAGCGCTGACATGTTCTGTATTACTATTATACATTATACTGCTCATTTAAGAGCCTTGTTCTTTGGGCCCTGCATGAAATGTTTTGCAGCAGTTCTTTGCCTCTCGTAATACATCTATATTACATCTGTATGCAAAGAAATGGTGACTGGTAGAGGCACACAATTTAGTACGTTTGTAATAAACATATAAAATATGACCTGGTGAAGTGATTTGGCCAGGTGTAACACTTAATCCCTGATCAAAATGTACTCAGTTTGTAGTTCACTGAACCTAACCCAAAGGTTCACATGCAGGTGGGATTATTCATGTAATCTGTTTTAAGGACCTGCACCTTCGTGGAAAGTCTGTTGGCATCCAACTCCATTAACGTTTTCTGAAGAAATTCAAATGTGTGCCTCAGGTCCTTGGGTAGCTCAGGTTTAAACTGTAGATGAGGCCAAGCAGGATCGTGCACCCATTTGCCACATCAGTCAAATCTTGCAGCACTTGAACTTGGGACATGAATGTGGACAGCAGCAGAACAGTGGTGATGCGGGTGAATTCTGCATTTACCTGAAACACATTGAGAGAGAGAGAGATACAAAATTAAATTTCAAGCTGAAAAGCAGTGCTATACAGAACACCATGTGGTGCAAAAAGAGGAATCATTTATTTTCACTATAGGCTACATGGTTTTCACTGGACAGGAAGTGTATGAATAAGTGTAATCTAAAAAGTAACTAGTAATAAAATCGATTTGATATATAAATGTAGTGGAGTAAAAAGTACAATATTTGTCTCTGAAATGTAGTGGAGTAGAAGTAAAAAAAAAAATGCTGCAGCCACTCCTCCAGTTTGGGGGTCACTGCCCCGAGTGCTCAGATCACCACGGGCACCACTCTCGCCTTCACCTTCCAGGCCTTCTCCAGCTCTTCTCTGAGCCCTTGGTATTTCTCTAGTTTCTCATGTTCCTTTTTCCTGATGTTGCCATCACTTGGTATTGCCACGTCAACCCCAACGGCTTTCCTCTGCTGTTTGTCCACCACCACAATGTCTGGTTGGTTCGCCATTACCATTCTGTCAGTCTGAAACTGGAAGTCCCACAGGATTTTGGCTCGGTCATTCTCTACCACCTTTGGAGGTGTTTCCCACTTTGACCTAAGTGGAAAAACCTTATTAGTGTTGATTTGCTGTTTAAGTGCAAGCCACTGTAAACTTGGCTAGGTTTGCTTATTATTGTCTACTGCTTAACTTAAAAATTAGGCACAGCTTTTCTTTTCTTTACACCCCACTCTGTTGTGTTCCCAGGTGCTGCTCTTTCATGACCAGAGCTATGGGATCCACTATGAATACACAGTGTCTCTAAACACAACTCAGGACAGGAGCAATGAGGAGCAGAGGGAACCAGAGTATCTCTACATCTGGACACACAGCAGCTGGCAGGACTGTACTGTCCAATGTGGAGGAGGTAACACACTATTAAACTATCACTCGTGGCTGCACACACATATCATCACATAATGTTATATAATATACAATCTCTGTGGGGAAATGAGGTTGTCTCAACAGTAAAATCATGGTAGGTTACAGCAATGAAAATGTTTTTGTAAATGTCATCTGGTTTATTTCTCTTTGAATTGCCTCTGCAAATGTTTCTGCCATTTGTGTTAATGCTTTTGGAAGTTTATTCTAGTTTTCTTTCTTTTCTTTGTCTGTATATGATATTGGGCTTTACAAATAAATTTGATTTGACCTGACATGACAGAACATGATGAGACATTGCAAAGAGTCAAAATATCTTTATTATCCCTGAGAGGGAAATTTGGTTGACCAAGACATTCAAAAATGCTTACTTAAATGACATTGGAGATAGAATAAATGTTGTAACATTAAATACTATAGAAATATAACAACAGTTAAATTTTAAATAAGAACAATGAAGCCTTGTTCCTACTAAAGTGAATCAGTTCTATCTTGGTCAATACCTGTGTATTTTATATTGGCCGTATTTTGTTACATCTTTATTTCAAAAGGTTCAGTACATCACAGTGTGTAGCAGTATTCCAAATCTTACCTTCTTCAGCCTTAACTCTATACCCCCTCTAAGATAGTTTTCTCGTAATAATGAGGATACGAAGTCATAATTACAAGACAACCTCTCAGTGTTGTTTTATTTGTCTTTGAATGGAGCTGTGCTATGTCACTACCTGTACGGCCCCATCTCGGAATTCGCTGAGAGAAAATATTATTTATCAAAGGGAAAAGCAAATACATCAGGTGCAGGCCATCAGGTGTCCCTAATGGTCCAGCAAGAGAAACTCACTCACTAGTCAAAACTGGTCAAAAAAATGACACAAAGTGCTTATAGTGAAAGCTGTATGAACAACATTATTGCACATGTCTAACATTATTATTAACATTATAGAGTCATTATTATAGCCCATACAAAAGTACAAGGATATGAGCTAGTATAATTAAGTTTCAATGAAGAGTTCTAGTGTCCTTTGAAGACTTTACTGACATACAATCTAATCAGAAAATCATGTGGCAGCAACTCAAGTCAAAACAGCATGTAGACATGGTAAAGAGGTTTGGGTGTTTTTTAGACCAAATATCAGAATGGCAATGAAATGTCATCTAAGTCACTTGGACCATGTAATGATTGCTGGTGCCAGACAATGCGGTTTGAGTTTTGCAGAAACCATGGATCCTCTGGGAGTTTCACAAAAATAGTCTCTACACTTTACAGGGATTGGTGCAGAAAATGGTGCAAAAATTGATTAAAAAATTAATTATTTAAGCAGAAACACATTGTTAATGAGAAAGGTTAGAGGAAAATGGCCAAACTAGTTCAATCTGACAGGAAGGCAACAGTAACTCAGTAGTATGCTGTTATAGTTTGAGGTTTTGTCATATTTCCTATTTTATTTTGTAGTATTCTCCTCCCCTTGTGTGTTCTGTGGTTTTGCTTCCTGTCTTTGTTTGCTTTCCCTCCAGTTTTGATTGTTGGCTCCTCCTTGATTGTTTGCACCTACGTCTCGTTGTCTCACCTCCCTTAGGGTATTTAGTCCAGGTCTTTTCCTTTGTTCGTTGTCAGATCATTGTGTTCCTGTCGTGTGTGTGTTGCTGTCATGTGCATTTTCGTTGTACCTTGTTCCCGTGTCCAGTTTCCCGACATTTCCTAACATGAGTTCTTCTGTATGGATCCTTTGTTCCTTGGGTCTAGCCTGGACTGTGGACTTTGAACTTTTCCAGCTCCCTGTCGGATTTGTTTAGCCTCGTTGGACCTGTATCTGCCTACTTGCCATTTACCTGTTTGTTGCCTGTCTTCCTGTACCTGCCTGTAACCTCTGGGTGCAGGACGATCTGGATGAGCACTGTGAAAGTCCGTCAGTAGTGCCGGGTCGAGGATGTCGTCTCGCGGAACCCAAGATCTTTCTTCGGGCCCGTATCCTTCCCAGTCTACCAGGTACTCTAGTCGGCCATCCCGTCGCCTAGAATCCATAATGGCCTCCACCCGGTAGATTAGGGGTTCCTCGATCACATCTGGAGGAGGAGTTAGGGGTAGCTCCTCGGGTTCTGTGGAAGATGGAGACACAGGTTTTAGGAGTGAGACATGAAATGAAGGGTGAATGCGGTACCTCGGGGGGAGCTGGAGCCGGTAGGTGACGTCGTTAATCTGCCTCTCGATGGGGAAGGGACCTATGTAGCGGGGACTCAGCTTACGGCAAGGCTGACGGAGACGCAGATCCCGAGTGGAAAGCCAGACGCGATCCCCTGGATGATAGACCGGGGTAGGGGATCGGCGGGCATCTGCAAATTGCTTGTGTCTCCGTACAGCATGCTGCAGGTGGATATGGGCTGAGTCCCACACTCTCTCGCTCGCTCGAAACCAGTGGTCAATGGCTGGGACTTCAGATGGTTCCTCAGTCCAGGGGAACAATGGGGGTTGGTAGCCGAGTACGCACTGGAACGGGGTGAGACTCGCGGTGTTCTGTTTTAGAGAGTTCTGTGCGTACTCGGCCCATGGAAGGAAGCGGTTCCAGCTGGTTTGGGTGTTGTTACAGTAGGTCCGAAGATATCTCCCTATCTCCTGTATCTTCTGCTCAGTCTGGCCGTTGGTCTGAGGGTGATAACCGGAGGAGAGCTTAACTGCTACTTGGAGGAGTTTGAAGAAGGCCTTCCACACACGTGAGGTGAACTGTGGTCCACGGTCGGAGACGATTTCTTCCGGGATACCAAAGTTGCGGAATACATGTTGGAAAAGGGCCTCTGCGGTTTCTAGAGCGGTAGGCAAACCCTGCAAGGGAATGAGCCTGCAGGCCTTGGAGAAACGGTCCACCGCGACGAGTATGCAGGTGAAACCGTCTGATTTGGGTAAGTCTGTGACGAAATCGACTCCGACGTGGGACCAGGGTCTACGTGGTATAGGAAGGGGTACCAGTTTGCCAGCAGGAAGTTGACGTGGCGTGCGGGAGATGGCGCAGACTGAGCATCCTTCCACGAATTGGGAGACATCCCGGACCATACTGGGCCACCAGTAACGAGCCTGGAGGAGCGAGAGAGTACGCTGGCTGCCTGGGTGTCCAGAGCCCGGGGAAGCATGCGCTGAGCCCAGAAGGTCCTTACGCAGGTTGGTAGGAACGTAGACCATACCCTCTGGGCCTCCCGGTGGAGTGGGTTCCGAAACTGTAGCGGCCTGTATTTGGTCGTTCAGGTCCCACTGGATAGGGCTGACAAGTATGGCTGGAGGGAGGATGGGTTCTGGTGTGAGGGATTCTGGAGAGGGAATCCGCTTTTACGTTCTTGTCTCCGGGTCTATAGGTGATGGTGAAGTGAAAACGGGTGAAGAAGAGAGACCAGCGGGCTTGGCGTGGGTTCAATCTTTTGGCAGTACGGAGGTTCTTATGGTCGGTGATGACAGTGAACGGGTGATTAGCTCCCTCCAGCCAATGCCTCCACTCTTCCAGTGCCAACTTTATCGCCAGCAGCTCCCGGTTGCCGATGTCATAATTCTGCTCCGCCGGGGACAGCTTCTTTGAGACGAAGGCACAAGGATGGAGTTGAGGAGGCTCTCCGTGGCGTTGGGATAGCAACGCTCCCACGCCGGTAGTGGAGGCGTCCACTTCCACCACGAAGGGGAGATCTGGGTTTGGATGGATGAGCACGGGAGCAGTGCAGAAGGCTCTCTTTAACTCTTCGAACGCGGCTCGAGCTTCGGGATTCCAGGACAGTGACTTGGGTTTACGACGGAGCAGGGAGGTGAGAGGAGAGGACATGAAACTGAAGCTCTTAATGAATCTGCGATAGAAGTTTGCAAACCCTAGAAAATGTTGGAGTTCCTTTACTGATTGAGGAAGTGGCCAGTTCTGGATGGCTTGGATCTCCCCTGGTCCATATGAATGCCCTCTGCGCTGACGATGTACCCGAGGAACTGGACCGTGGGGCGATGGAACTCGCACTTCTCACGTTTCAGGTAGAGTTGATGTT
Source organism: Siniperca chuatsi (assembly GCF_020085105.1). NCBI lineage: Eukaryota > Metazoa > Chordata > Actinopteri > Centrarchiformes > Sinipercidae > Siniperca > Siniperca chuatsi. The sequence continues at coordinate 34,895,982 of NC_058042.1, forward strand.
TCCGGAGCTGTTGGAGAACCTGCGTGACATGGTGGCGATGTTCAGCCAAGTCCCGGGAGTAAATGAGGATATCATCAATGTAGACGATCGCGAAACAATGGAGATACTCCCGGAACACCTCGTTCATGAAGCCCTGACGGCTGGAGCATTGGACAGACCGTACGGCATCACCAGGTATTCGTAGTGGCCTGAAGGGGTGATGAACCCCGTCTTCCATTCGTCCCCCTCCCGGATTCGAACGAGGTTGTAGGCACTCAGCAAATCCAGCTTGGTGAAGATGCGAGCCCCACGGAGTTCCTCGAGGGCGGCAGGGACCAGAGGAAGAGGATAGGGGAGCTTGGCAGTTTGGCTGTTGAGGGTCTGGTAGTCGATGCAGGGCCGCAAGCCACCGTCCTTCTTACCCACGAAGAAGAAGCTTGAGGCCGCGGGTGAGGTAGAAGGTCGAATGAAGTTCTGGCGAAGAGCCTCCTCGATGTAATCTTCCATGGCCGTGCGCTCCGGGATGGACAAAGGATACACACGTCTTTTAGGCGGTGTAGCCCCAGGCAGCAGGTCAATGGCACAGTCCCATGGCCGATGTGGTGGTAAGAGGGTGGCCGCCTGTTTGCTGAAGACATCCTGGAACGCCACATAGTCAGATGGAACGTCGAGATCTGGCGATGGATCAGGACTCTCCACACGAGTGGCATGTACCTGGACGGGAGAGTGACTGACCGGAGGTTTGGGAACCGAGGAGATACACTGTTGAAGGCAGGCTGGACTCCATCGCAGAATCTTGCTGGACTCCCATCTGACTTCCGGAGAGTGTTGAGCGAGCCATGGGTGTCCCAGGATGACGTCGATGGTGGGTTCCTCCAGTGCCAGGAAGGAGATCTGTTCTCTGTGCAAGCAACCGACACGTAGGATCATGGGTGGTGTTTGATATTTCACTCTGCCACGTCCCAGCGGTTTTCCCTGGATGGTTTCTACCTTAAGTTCAGCATGAGGCAGAAACGGTAACTCTAGTCGTTTTAATAACGACGGGGAGATGAAGTTGCCAGAGGAGCCCGAATCGAGGAGGGCTCGTACTGCAACGACAGAATGAGGGGTGAGTAATTGAATTTCTAGAAGAGTTAATTTAGAAATTGGAGGAGAACTGGGAATGGTACTCACCGCAGGACGTGGAGGACAGATTGGGCATGCCCTGATCTGATGCCCAGAGGCCTCGCTATACAGGCACCGGCCCTGGTTCAGACGGAGTGCACGTTCCTGGGGAGAGAGCCGGTGAGAGTCAACCTGCATGGGCTCTGGTACTGGAGGACAGGCTTCGGGTGAGAGCGGTGAATGAGCGGTTTCTTCCGGCTGGCATGCGGTAAGTAACAGCAATTTTCACAGTTTTCTGCATGAAGTTCTCAAGTCCAACACTGTTATCGTAGATAACCACTTTCTTACGGAGTTGGGAATTCAAACCCTGGCAATAGGCTGTCATCAGCGCAGCTTCATTCCATCCACTAGCAGCCGCTAGCGTACGGAACTGTAGAGTTTCCCTGACGTAGGCGGAAGAGCTGGTTGGAGACCGCCAGGTCCCCGGTGGCGAGACCAAACACTTCCTGGAAGTGGGACAAGAAGTTGGAGAAAGAGTTAATCATGGGGGACTGTGAGCTCCAAAGCAGAGAGTCTGAGCCCAGAGCAACGCTCTTCCGGAGAGGAGGGAAATGAGGAATGCCAATTTAGCTCGTTCAGTGTTGAATTTTTGAGAATGCATCTCGATGTATAGAGAAACTTGAAGCAAAAAACCGCTACATCCTACCGCCTCACCCGAATAGCTGGGGGGAAGGGCCATGGGACTGGCAGAGGCAGATTGTGGGTGAGGATCCGGAGACAGAGCCGCACGAAGGGCGCTGACCAACCCTTCGTATGGATTATCCATCGGGGAAGCGGAGCGCTCCATCTCCAGATGGTTTTAAAGGTCTGGTCTTCTCTCAGCAGGTAGACACGGGACACGGAGGTTAGTACAATGACGAGGGGGTTTTATTGAACAGCAAGACAGAGAAAAGCAATGACGGTGGATACGAGGGGCTGAAGCTAGGAAAGTCTATGAGTCTTATCTGATGTAGAGTAGGTAGTTCAATCCACTGGAGGAGACGGGAACAGGAGAGCCAGGAGTAGATGACACACACACAACGAAGGAGTCCAAAGTCTTTAGGGAGTTGTCAGGAGATACTGCGGTCGGGTAGAATCTCGTAAGAGGTTTAAGACCAGACAGTGAGTGAACCGGGGGAGTGAGACTATATAGTGTGGAGTGGGTGATTAGTGGCAGGTGTGTGATCAGTACTCAGGTGAGTGAGATCTGCTGATTGCAGTGGGTGGAGCTGGTGGTGTCTGTGTTGGCTCTCTGACACCTACCTTTCCAGTCTGTCCATGAGCATGTTATGATCAACTGTGTCAAAAGCAGCGCTGAGGTCCAAAAGAACTAGAATATAGCATTCACTAGCATCTTCATCCCACAGAAGGTCGTTACAGACTTTAAGAGCAGTCTCAGTACTGTGAAGGGATCGAAAACCAGACTGGAATAATTTGAATAAATTATTATCTGTCAAATGTGACACTAATTGTTTGAATACAGCAAATTCCACATAAAATTTTAAAATAGTAATAATGTAATGGAAGTGGTAATATTAATAAATTAATAATAATAGGAATGACAGTCATAGGAATAGTATTGACAATAATAGTAACAGAGCCAATAACAACAACTGTAGTAGCAGTTGTTGAGCAGGAACACGGGGGCAGCAGGTGGCCCACAACCACAGATCCAGTCTCTGCAGCTCCGGAGGTAGAAATACAGAGAAAGCACAAAACTATAGGAGACAGAAAATGTCGAGTTAGTAATACAGTAATGGGATAAAAATGCATACAGATGGAGAGGGAGAGGAGGAGAGAGGAAAAAGGTGCATCATGGGAAGTCTCCCGGCAGTCTAGGCCTATAGCAGCATAACTAAGGGATGGTTCAGGACTCACCCAAGCCCACCCTAACTACAAGCTTTATCAAAGAGCCTACTCTTAACTGTGGAGATGGTGTCTGCCTCCCGAACCCAAACTGGGATTTTATTCCACAGGTGAGGAGCTTGATAACTGAAGGCTCTGGCTCCCATTCTACTTTTGGAGACTAGGAACCACAAGTAACCCTGCATTCTGGGAGCTGTTCTAGTGGGGTAATAAGGTATTATGAGTTCTTTAAGATACAGTGGTGCCTGACCATTAAGAGCTTTGTAGGTGAGGAGAAGGATTTTAAATTCTATTCTGGATTTTACAGGGAGCCAGTGCAGAGAAGCTAATATTGGAGAAATGTGATCTCTTTTCCTAGTCCTTGTCAGGCGCAGTATTCTTGATTAACTGGAGAGTCTTAAGGGACTTATTCAGGCAGCTTGATAATAAGGAATTGCAATTGTCCAGCCTAGAAGTAACAAATGCATGCACTAGTTTTTTGGCATCATTTTGAGACAGAATGTGCTTTTGATTTTTGAAATGTTGTGTAGGTGAAAGAAGGCGGGCCTTGAAGTTTGCTTCATGTGGGAGTTAAAGGCTATATCCTGATCAAAGATAACTCTGAGGTTCTTTACGGTGGTGCTGGAGGCCAGGGCAATGCCATCTAGAGCAACTATATCTTTAGATAATGTGTCTCGGAGGTGTTTGGGGCCAAGTACAATAACTTCAGTTTTGTCTGAGTTTAACATCAGAAAATTGCAAGTCATCCAGGTTTTTATGTCCTTAAGGCATGCTTGAAGTTTAGCTAACTGGTTAGTTTCATCTTGCTGAATCGAAAAATATAATTGGGTATCATCCACATAACAATGAAAGTTTATGGAGTGTTTCCTAATAATATTGCCTAGAGGAAGCATAAGGTGAATAGAATCGGTCCAAGCACAGAACCTTGTGGAACTCCGTGACTAACTTTGGCGTGCCCGGAGGACTCACCGTTAACATGTACAAAGTGATCGATCTGATAGAGATGCTTTAAACCAGCTTAGTGCAGTTCCTTGTCTGTTCAATGGTCCAGTCTCTGTAATAGGATGTGATGGTCAATGGTGTCGAATGCAGCACTAAGATCTAACAAGACAAGTACAGAGACAAGTCTATTGTCTGATACAATTAAGAGGTTATTTGTAATTTTCACCAGTGCTGTCTGTGCTATGATGCACTCTAAATCCTAACTGAAAATCCTCAAATAAACTGTTGTTATTTAGAAAGTCACACAACTGATTGGCGACAGCTTTCTCAAGGATCTTAGAGAGACAGGGAAGGTTAGATAAAGGTCTGTAGTTGGCTGAAACCCCTGGATCAAGAGTGAGTTTTTTAAGAAGAGGTTTAATTACAGCACCTTTAAATTACTGTGGTACATAGCCTGTTAATAAAGACAGACTGATCATATCCAGTAAAGAAGTGCTAACTAAAGGTAAAACGTCTTTAAGCAGTCTAGTTGGAATGGGGTCTAAGAGACAGGTTGATGGCTTAAATGAATTAATCGTCCATATTAGTTGAAGAAGGTCGATAGGAGCAAATTAGTCAAAATATATATCAGGTTTTACGGTTGTTTCTAAGGTTCCTGTGTTTAAAGATAAATCAGTACCGGTTGAGGGCAGGACGTGATGAATTTTTTCTCTAATTAAAATTTTATCATTAAAGAAGCTCATGAAGTCCTTAATACTGAGGGCTATAGGAATATATGGCTCAATAGAGCTGTGATTCTCTGTCAGCCTGGCCACAGTGCTGAAAAGAAACCTTGTGTTGTTTTTATTTTCCTCTATTAATGATGTGTAGTAAACTGCTCTGGCATTACGGAGGGCTTTCCCATATGTTTTAAGACTTCTCTTGCCATACTAAACAAGATTCTTCCAGGTTGTTGGAATGCCATTTCCTTTCAAGTTCTCACATTGTTTGCTTTAATTTGCATGTTTGGGGGTTATGCCATGGAGCTAACTTTTTTTGTTTTATTATCTTCTTTTTTAGAGGGGCGATAGAATCGAGTGTCAATCGCAGTGAGCCTGAGCTATCAACAAGATGGTCAATTTGTGAGGGGCTGAAATTAGCAATGGAGTCCTTTGTTATATTGAGACATAGCACCGAGATAAATGCAGATGGGCTCACTTCCTTAAATTTAGCTACAGCACTATCAAGTAGGCATCTAGAGTAGGAGTTTTTGCCTAATGGCATGTAGTCCAGTAATAGGAGTTCAAAATGTTTATGTACAGAAGCCAATTAAATCTAATAATGAGATGCAGTACTATAATTTTCAACGTCCACATGAATATTTAAATCACCTACAATAATTACTTTCTGTTTTAAGGACTAAACTCTGAGAATTCAGATAAAAATTCAGAATAAGGACCAGGAGCGCGGTACACTATAACAAATACAACTGGCTGTTGTGTTTTCCAGGTTGGGTGAGACAGACTAAGAACAAGGCTTTCGACTGAGTTATAATTTGGTTTAGGGTTGATTAATAGGCTTGAGTCGAAGATGGCTGCAACTGCTCCTCCTCGGCCAGTGCCTCGAGGAATGTGAGTATTAATATGGCTGGGCAGACTGGATTCATTTAGGCTAACATATTCTTCATGATCCAGCCAGGTTTCAGTAAGACAAAATAAATCAATATGATACTCTGATATTAAATCATTAATAAAGCTTTAGATGACAGAAATCTGATGTTTTAGAGTCCACATTTAATTCTCCTATTTTGTTGTGCTATTTCAGCGTTTTTGTTTTTATGTATAACTCCTCTTCTGTTAACTTTGATTTTTATTAATTTAAGTGGTCGGGGGGCAGACACTGTCACTAAGGAGTTTCGGGTGGGTAACTGCTCCGGAAGCGCAGAGAAGCGTGTAGGACCACAACTCTGCCTCCTGGTCTCAACTCTGGGTTGTCATGGTTTTGGCCCACAAATAAAGTCAGCCAGATTTCTAGATATGAGAGCTCGACAGCCAGCGGCGGAATGAAGACATTCGGATAAACATGTCATCACTGGTCAGGTTTGGCAGGGGCCCAGAGAAAACTATGGAGTCCGACATTGTCTTTGCATATGTACACACCGACTCAACATTAACTTTAGTGACCTCCGATTGCCGTAATCGGGAGTCGTTACCACCGACATGAATAACAATCTTACTGTATTTACATTTATTCTTAGCCAGCAGTTTTAAATAGGATTCAACATTGCCCGCTCTGGCCCCAGGAATACATTTGACTATGGTCTCTGGTGTCGCTAGTTTCATGTTTCTCAAAATGGTGCTTCCAATAATCAGAGTTGGTTTCTCAGCGAGTGTATCGCACAGTCACCCAGCCTCCCTGGTTTCCCAGCTGCTCTGGAGCTGCCGGGAGACGGCTAACAGGTGCTACCTCTGGTCGGTCCACATCGGGTACTGGGGGCTGGCTAACTACATCAGCTAATTATTGAGTTCCTATGGTGCGGAACCGCGTTTCCAGTTAACTAAGCCTCGCCTCCAATGCTACAAATATACTACTTTTATTACATGCACCATTATCACTAAAGGAGGCAGAAAAATAACTAAACTTTGACACACCAAGCAGGAGAGAGCAGGAGAGTGAGAGGGAGCGAAACCATTGCTAGCTGATAAGCTAAAGAACGCTAGCAAAATTGAATAGCGTGTAAACTGTGGGATTAGCAAGAAAGTTGTTAAAAGAAGGAGGGCGCTATGAGTGCATGAGCAGAACTAGTGTACATTTAAATGTATAGCAGACAGTTAGTCACTATAATAAAGAATTGAATAAAATTAACTGTGATGAGCTGGAGCAGCAAAAATACACTATTAGTAACACACAAACACAGATGACCAGAATTGAGACAATACACTTACTGCAGCACGTCAACCTATGACACCTCTCAAAACCTCTCTCTCTCTCTCGCTCTCTCTCTCTCAAAACCTAACACGGCGGCGGCCACCCACCATTGAGTCTGGTTCTGTCCAAGGTTTCTGCCCTCTTAAAGGAAGTTTTTCTTTGCCACTGTCGCCAAATGCTTGCTCATACTGGGATTTATTGGGTCTCTGTAATTAATATTATAAAAAGTATGGTCTAGACCTGCTCTACAGGAAAATTGCAATGAGACAACTTCTCTTATGAATTGCCGCTATATAAGTAAAATTGAATTGAATACTACAATGTTCAGATATACAGATATTAATAAGTTCCATGTTAATGATCTTCAGGCCATGTGATCCAGAATATGACCCTTATCATGTGTAGGCCCTGTGGGTTTTTAAACAAAATTAAAAGACTCAGGCAACTCGGACAACATATTAATATTAAAATCACCAATAATACAGACCCGGTCATAATTAGGTAGAAGCAGAGAGAGCAGGTCTGAGAATTCAGAGATAAAAATGCCATTAGGTTTAAGAGGGTGATAAACTGAGAAATAAAATAGGCTGATATTTGTTAACACAAAATATTAGGCTTTAGAAGGAGGAAAATTCCCCACAGGATATAGGGACAAAGAGACACACCAGTAGAGAGCCAGTAGTTAATCCAAGCCAATGATCAACAGCCGGGAATCCAGCGGGCACAGCTCTATAACGTTGTTGACAGTTTTGTTCCGTCTGCCAAGCGGCTTCATATCCCACCGGAGCGTTCAGAAGCAGAGCGGTTTGCCTGCCCGACATTATTGACTTGGTCCTTTTTCATTGACTTTTCTATTTCTACCATGGGTAAGTAGGCTATGTAGTTAAATGGTTTCTATTTTTGTCTCTCTTAATTGTGTTTTTTGTTGATATACGACCGGGAGTCTGCAGGGTGTTTTATTTAGAAAACTGACCGGATTCTCTATGCCGTTTCTGTGTCTGACTACTTGCCCGGTTCATCTGCTCTGTGTAGCTTGACGCCGCTTCCGTCAAAAATAGACTTGCTGCATATACACCACAGAGAAGAGCAGAGAGCCGCTTCTGGGACGCGGTAGTGGGATCACAAGCATTGTCTAGAATGGCCACGTCGCAGCTATAACGCGACGCAGCCGGGGTTAGACAGAGCATGCTTCCCTCTGTGTAAGTCTCTCTCTCTCTCTCTCTCTCACACACACACACACACACACACACACACACAGAGAACACAATCTTAATTGTCAGGCCACCCCACTGCTGATTTCCTGAGCAGCTCCACTTATCCTCTTACTGGTTTGTAATTATGGTATCCAGCTCAAAATATTTCAGATTACATGTACTGTATGTGAGAAGAGCACTTTGAAGTAGCAGTCCACTGCTTTTATCCAGGAGTTCAGGTGCTTCTAGATCAGTAGTCCATATGGTGGGTTAGATCTATCTACTTGAGATCACATGTAGATGATTTGACATCAAGGGCGCACATCTAACTGATCAGGTTCTGTAAACACACAACTGACTTAACAGGGGAACCAATACTACAGTTGTTCTAGTGAGTACAGTACTTCAAGAAATGAGACACAGGAACACACACACAAAAGTTGCCCTACATTCCCTCAAATTGAGCCCCACTGAACGTCCAACAATCCCAGAGGGCATTGAGTTAAGAATCCATTTTTAATGCACACTTAATACATACCTTGTGAGTCTTTGCCAAGCATTTATCATTCTGCCACCTTCAGAGTCCTGCCACCTTCAGAAGTTTTCTGATGACTCTGCTGTGGTGGGATGTATCAGCGGTGGTGATGAGACGGAGTACAGGGCTGTGGTGGGTAACTGTCTCATGGTGTGAGCGGAACCATCTGCAGCTTAATGCGACAAAGTCTAAGGAGCTGATTGTGGATCTACGGAGGGCCAAGGCACCAGTGACCCCGGTTTCCATCCAGGGGGTCAGTGTGGACATTGTGGAGGATTACAAGTACCTGGGAGTACACTTGGATAACAAACTGGACTGGACCAAGAACACTCAAGCTGTTTACAGGAAGGGCCAGAGCCGCCTTTATTTTCTGAGGAGGCTGAGGTCCTTCAACATCTGCCGGACAATGCTGAGGATGTTTTATGAGTCTGTCATGGCCAGTGCTATCCTGTATGTTGTTGCATGCTGGGGCAGCAGGTTGAAGGTAGCAGACGCCAACAGACTCAACAAACTGATCCGTAAGGCCAGTGACATTGTGGGGGTGGAGCTGGACTCTCTGGCGGTGGTGTCAAAGAGGAGGATGCTGGCCAAACTACACACCATCTTGGACAGTGTCTCCCACCCGCTCCATGATGTGCTGGTCAAGCAAAGGAGCACCTTCAGCAGAAGACTCATCCCACCAAAAAGCACCACAGAGCGCCACAGGAAGTCATTCCTGCCTGTGGCCATCAAACTCTTTAATTTCTCCCTCTAAGTGTTAGACTGTATGACCCTAGGTCACTAAACTGGACATTGATCATCACATCTTTGCCATACTTGAATAATTGTGCAATATTCTGTGTACTACTCTTCCGTGCAATAATTAGTTTTCCCATGTTAGTCCGTGCAATATTTAGTTTTCCCATGTTAGTTTTTCCTGTTTATTGACATTGATATTATATACCTCCATTACTGCTGTGCAATATCTTAATAATCTCAATAAGCTGCACTTAACTGCTTATTACTTATTACTTATTTTATTACATTGTGTTATTATACTGTATTATCATCATCAACGGGTAAACCCACTTGGTACTTCACACTTATTTTATCTTATACTTTTACCCACCTGGTTCTTAATTTATTTTCTGACCTGTTTTTATAGTGTTTTATAGTGTATTATATTTTTTGCTAGTACTTTCTCCTGTGTGCACTGACGTAAAGGCGAGCTACTGTAACAAAGAGTTTCCCTTCGGGGATCAATAAAGTATTTCTGATTCTGATTTATATAATACATTTGTATATTTCTCATTCAGTTCTCATGGTCAGCCACCATGCCGTGCGACCCCTGCAGAATCTAGTGCAGTTTCCCTCTCCCTGTGTGTCCTCCGTTTGTCTCTAGTATGTGTATGTGTGTATATATGTGTTTCCTGGTCTAGCTTCCTGGGCTCCCGCCTGCTGTTGATCATCGGCGCACCTGACACTAATTAGTCATCAGTCTCCACAGCATAAAGACCGGGCTCTTCCTCACTACCAGCGCTAGATCGTCTCCGTATAATTGTACGACCCTACGTAACGTCGCTACGCTTCATACAGCTAAGTACTGTTGTAGCGCTGTCTAGTTATCTTGTCTTTTGTGAACTCTGGTTTGCTTCTGCCACAGACATCCCTCTCGCCGGTGATCACAGCCACATTCACCTCACGGATCTCTGCCAACGTGTTTGCCTGTCTTGTCCCGGCTCTGCCAGCTAACCAGTGGTATCCTCTGCTCCACCAGCGACACCTCCCGTGCCACTCGGAGCCAGTCCTCGCCACTCTACGGATCCGCTGCCGGCCTCGCATCGCCATACCCGCTCCCGGTCGGAACACACCTCCCCACTCTCCGCAAGCCGTCCAGGGTTGGGTTCACCACGTCACCGAGAGCTGCAGTGACGGCACTGGCTACACCCTCGATAAAATACTATTCATTCATTCATTCCCTCTGTTTGAATAAATACTGACTTACCTCATCTACTCATTGTGATCTGCATTTGTGGGTTCTGGTTCGTACATTTCGACATCTCTTACATCATCTTTGCCAAAAAATTATATAATCAATAATACAGTTCTTGAAAAGTTATAAACTGAAGTCTTCTATCTTATTTACACGCACTATTGATTTATTCTGTCAGAATAAGACATAAACTCTGTCCAGATAGCCTAGTGACATCAATTCATAGAAAAACATAAAGCTTGTTGATTGAACAATTGGAGCTTAAGCCTATCTTCCTGTCTTTCTCAAAAAACACACACACTTCCCATTCATAATTTCCTGTTGAAGAATATACTACACATCCAATTTTCCTGCTTTTGGCCACCGAAATTACAGTTTTGTACACACAGTAGATTCTGCTAATATTATTAGCATTTCATTTCATTTTGTTCTTTATTTCCACATCACTTCTGTAACCCAAATTGAATTTGGACTAAGATAATATGCTTTGTTAGAACAGACTTTGTAACTACTGTATGCTATAGACAAGGTTGTGTTATGTCCAAATATACTAAATGATGGGAAACATTTTAATAATGTTTGATTGAAAAATAATGAGTATTTTAGTATCAAACCTTAAAGAAGACTGAAAATTTTGTAGTTTTGTATTTCACTGTGACCATGGTCAGCTTGAATTTATGTTGGTTATAATGGAGGCAAGTTTTTACAGCTAGAAGACTTCTTAAACCTACAGCATAATCTACTTCTCCTCTGTTCATCAGTGTGTATTAGTATGTTCCAAACACCCATAGTTTCACCAAAATATGCCAAAACATTTCTAAATACATTGATGTTGTTTGCTCATACAGTTAGCTGAAACGTTAGTAGAAAGCAGCTTAATCAAGGAGTTCTAAAAAAGAAATTCTTGAGTGAAGCATCCCTTTTAGATTTTCTAAGCAGGGATCAGGATGTAAATTGTATCTCAGCAGTTTAAAGTGGTTTGTGTTCCTTGATTAATCCATTTTACTGAAATACTGGGCCAGGATAAAAGTAATGTCTTGACATTATGCGGTAAAACTTGGACTCCTCAAATCTTCATAGCTGTTTCCTTGCTGTAGCTGATGTGGGTTTTGCTTTTCTGTTCTCGCTGGTATTAACAGAAAGTTGTTTTTCATAGTTCAGTTTGGCAGAATCATCACAAAACAACCATAATGACATAATCCTAGCCAAGCCTCTGTTTTCAGAATACTACAAAACCCAGAAGTGTGTACTCCAAGCCCCCATCACAATAGACAATATACTCTGTCAGCCAGTCCAACCCTCCAGTAAACAACATCAGAACCTCAGCCTCATGCAGAGACAATTACACAATAAAAGTCAGTTAATTACAGGTACAAACTCAAAGGGCCACCTGCCTTACTCTTTCTGCTCTTTTCTGGACATGTTCCAAACCCCTCAGAACAGTTGGAGCGCTGACCTACATTATGTGTGTGTGTGTGTGTGTGTGTGTGTGTGTGTGTGTGTGTGTGTAGGTGAGAGGAGGACAGTGGTTTCCTGTTTGAGGATAGCCAATAAAACCATGGAAGTGGTCAACGATAGCTACTGTCAACCTGAGAACCGACCACACCCCCAAGTACGACTCTGCAACTCTCACCCCTGCCAGTACCGGTGAGACAGACACAGACACACACACACACACACACACACACACACAGGTTGCTTGTAGACTTGTGTTAGCCGGTCTCAAGACAGATGCCACAATTGAAAATATTTAAATTAGAAATAGTCTGTAAAACTAGATAAATAATAATACATTTACTTTTTTGACAATTGACAATGACAGTTTCATAACCCCATATGAGCCTATATGAATCCCTGACATCATTGTAAAGGAATGTTTTGGCTGTTCTAGAGTTCTGAAAACTTGAGGTGACTGAGTGGAATGACTCTCCAGATCTGTTATTTATTTTGCTGAGTTTACGCTCCCCTTATTTAGAGGATTATGGCATAATCACTATATGGCTTAGGTAGTTATACCACATATAGTTATTTTCAGAGTAAGTGGCATGATTTTGTGAAAGTCAGTTTCAAAGGGTTAATCAGATTATTATTATTATGTTTTTATTATGTTAGCTCTACATACATGTGAATCATCATCATTACACTTTGTCACTTTGTTTTGAAATGTGCTCTGTAAAAGTTATTTTAAAAGTATGTCCACACTAAGCAGGAAAGAATTTGTAAACGCATCTTTTTCTCTCTGTTTCAGCCCTCCTGAGTTTTTCTCGCCCAAAACAGAGCTTTTCTAAAACAGTCTCCAGAGTGTATGACTTAAAACGCCAGCTCAGTGTTTCAGTGTGTAGGGGGGAAAACTATGGAGGAGGATATGTTTGGTCATAATTCAAATTAAAAGTCCAAATATTAAATTAAAAGAGTAAATTCAAAAAGATAATTATTTTATTTCACTACTAGGAATAATCAGGCCATAATTAAACTTAAAAAGAAGGAAATTGAAAAAGCAAATTTAAAATCTAAAAAGATTTTGAAAATGTAAAATGACAATGAAAAAAGTGAAATTGAAACTCAAAATGGGAAATAGAAAAGCTTAAATAGAAAAAAAACTAAATTTATTTGACATTTTGCATTTTAAATTTCATCTTTTTAATTAGGCGCATTTGACATTTGGCTTTTCAAGATGTATGTAAATGAGGAGGCGTGGCCCAAAGGCTTGAGGGAGGGTCTGAAACGGCTGGGGCGCAGAGGCTCCTTCTGGACAGCCCGTCGATCAAAAATGGCTGCTAGCAATGGACTTGAGGAAGTCCGGACATTTACATTCAGCCTGTTTGATGTTGATGTGCACACTTCAAGGAGTCTGTGGGTAGCCATGGCAACAGCAGAGCCAGCTGGTTTTTAAGCAGAATTTGTATCACCGCCATGTTGTCATGTTTTTGTGTATAAACAGCGCACAGGTGTAATCAGAGAAGCCGCTCATCTCTTATTTCCACAACTTCTACAATATAACCATTTATACTGTTACTGTGGATCTGTAGTTTTCATATTAGATCAAAATACTGTTACATGCTCTTATTATGCTATATGACATTCTACTTGTACTATGAAACATACCTGACAGAGGTGTGGTTAGAATAGTTGACTATTGACTTGGAGGCTGAGGTTTGAGACCTGGTTTCCTCTTGCTGCAGTAGTTTATTGAAGAACATTTATTTTAACATTTTATTATCCTAAAATTAGAAGTTTAATGAAAAAAAACAGGATTGTTATGCCTATTCCCATTTTTATTCTAATAAATAATTTTGCTGCCTCAACAAATTAACAGATTTTAAAGACAGTAGAGCAAATGAAGAACTCTACATCAGAACTGAATTACTGTGATAGTAGTTAATAAAAACCTGTAGCTGTGAGTTGGCAACCAAACAAGCCGTTTAATTTTAGCAGCGAATCTGCTAAAGTAGAAGCAAATAACGTAAAGCGCAACAAATGTGTACTGTTACTGTACAGTCATGTAAAATCTGTTCATATTTAGTGGTTAAGATAAGATTGCACTTTACTGATCCCCTAGGGGAAATTCAGATGCCACAGCAGCATACAGGGAGTACAGAAATGTACAGTAGGGAATAGCAAGATATAACAAGCAAAATAAAACAAGGTAATTATAGATCATGTAAAAATATATTTTTTTAAAACTGTACAAGATAAAATAAAATACAAGACTTTAATAAAGTGTCAATGTCTGATTGAGAGAAAAAGTCCTAAGCCTAGTGGTGTCCATTGATCCAGTGCATACAAAAATCAGCTGTGTATCTAATGTCCAGCTTGCACTTTGACCCAGTGAGCACTTGGAACCACTGCAGCAGACCGCTGATCCAAAGCTGTGACACCAAGTGGTCCTTCACTGTGATGTTCTGGTGAAACATCTGTCTGCAGGGAGGAGGACAAGTCAGTACAACGAAAAGTAGTGGAGCTTGTGTTAACCTTATACAAAGCACTGCTTCAACAGTCTAACCCTTTATTAAATTAGGCCTACATTTTTAGAGTGTATTGGGTAACATCTGTGACTTACAGATACACTGTTGTGGAGCAAGCACCCAAGACTTTCATTCACCTTTATACTTGTGTACACAGTGAAGTGACCAATAAACGTGATTTAATTTGATAACTGACCATGTTTCCCTGTTGCTGTGTACTTGAGTCTAATTCAGTACTTGGGAGGTTATGATGATGCTCAGATGACAACAAAATGTGCAAGCTCTGATCATTTCTGACCTGGCCTCTGTCATGCTGCTGTCACAGTTTGTTCCACCCCCCAAACACAGTCAACTGCAGTCAGTCTGCTTAACACACACACAAACAACAATCTGACACAAAACAAAAGAAGACACAGACTTAAATACACACAGCTAAGGGAGACAACGAGACACAGGTGAAACTGATCAAGACACAGGTGAAATCAAAACAATCAAAGACAGGAAGCAAAACTAAAAGACACATGAGGGAAGGAGATTTATTTCAAAATAAAATAGGAAATGACTGAACACAAACCCAAAACCATGTCATTATGACCTGATTATTCCTAGAAGTATAATAAAAGAATAATATTTTAAATTGTATCTATTTTAATTTACTATTTGGACTTTTAATTTTAATTATGACCAAAAATATCTTCCATAGAAACAGAGCTTAAGATTAACTTTCTGTCGCCTCAAACCTTCTCTTTTAAATGTCATTATAGCCAAATGCATTACACAGCTGTTGTCATTAACCCACACTTATAAAACAATGATTATATCAGCACCACAATGCAGCAGCTTGGAAATCACCGAAGTGGTTGGGTCTGTATGTTATGAACTGTCTGTAAACATTTGGTGTTTTTAACAGGTGGGTGACAGGAGAGTGGGGATCCTGCTCCGTCACATGTGGTAAAGGTGTTCAGCAGAGGAAGGTGGTTTGTGTTTACCACCTACAGAATGGCTCACTCATCCACACCAGGGACCTGTACTGCCAAGGAGGAAAACCTCCTGTTCTGCAAGGCTGTGAGGGCCGCCTCTGCCTCACTGTGTGGGAGGCTTCAGAGTGGTCCCAGGTATGTCATACACAAACTGTGCTGATGTGAAAACTACTGCTGGATCTGGGCGTTGTTTCCCATTAATGATTGATCTTAGAAGTGGAGTGTTTCCTGAGAGTGTTTTTTTTTACGAATGCTCTTAAATTATTGCTTATTCTTTAGAATAGCCCTCATTCCTTTACAATATTCTGTTTTTCACTCATCTGTCTTATTTTCCGTCACTTCCTCCAGTGTTCATCAGACTGTGGTCAAGGTGTTCACAAACGGACGGTGTCGTGTACAAATCCTCAGGGTCTATGTGATCCTCTGTCCCAGCCCACTCAAGAGGAACCCTGTGAGGATCACTCCAAATGTTACGAATGGAAGACTGGAGACTGGTCCAAGGTACACATGTCTTCAAATCCCATGGTTCATGTGTGGTTAAGATATAATTAAGGTTAGGCAACTGAAACACTTGGCTGAAGGATAAGGCTATCATTAATCATCATTTCTATAAACACTCCCCATGTTCATGTTTAGGCAGGATATAATCTTCCTATGTACCCACCCAAGTAATTCCTGGAATCTGAGACATCACTAAAAAGAAGTTCAACAATTCAAGAAACACAAGCCGTCAGACGATAAGACAGGCTGGAAACAGTACAGTACAAAACAGTTTAGCCAGATTACCAACAGAAATTGAGGCATCTGAAATTACGCTAATAATCCCTCATTGCAAAGGAAAACTGTGTGCACACAACTACAGTAGAAGTAAGTACAGTAGATCAAAGTTGAAGCAGAGGTAGGTCTGAAACTGTGATGGATGTTTACAGCAAATAAGTTTGGCTAACCTGGAGGTTTGTTTCCTTTTTTTGTTTTTTGTTTTTTTATTTAGTGAAACGACACACAACAGGTGAGACAAAACAGAAAGTAATCCATTGGGTGACTTCATAAGGTTGACACAACAAGGAAAACATGTATTGAGTATATACAATGGCAACAGCAAAAAAAATGTTAAGATTGAATATGAATCGAAGCTGATGTGACCACGGTACTGTAGTTCTTATTATGTGGGTTATGTGTATTAGAGATGGTGCAGGGCAGTCTGTTGGGTAGGATTTCAGGTGTGTGTGTAGGTGTGAGTGTGTATGCAGGTGTAGAGAAGCAGTAGGTGGGAGTGGTTTAATAAAATAAAAAACTGATAAAAATGGTTGAGTCTATTAACAACAATTACATGAATGCATTTTAGAATATTTGAAAGAAGGAGAGAGGAAAGAAAAGGTAGGAATAAAATTGGGTAGGTGGAGGGAATTGGGAATTATTCTGGGATAGGTGGCCAGTGACATCCCAGGTCCTGTCCCTATCGACCATTTTATGATATTTTCTTTGTGTATCCTCTCTTTTGTTTCTTTTTTCCGCCACTCTTTACTAATATTTTCACTTATGCTGAATGAGGCAGAGTTTCCCTTCCTTGGCCACCCCCATGCCTTTGGGAGGAAGCTGGCTGTTGAAAGTCACACCTCGTCACACATCTTGAACAGCCCCCAGACCCAGTGGCAGAGAGCCTGTGCATGTTCCTTTCTTCTTTTTTTTTTTGGTGTATTTTTATTTTGTTTTTTTTTTAAAGATGAGCAGGCACATGGCTCAATACATGGACAGGGCCCAGAAGGGAATTGGTAGTAATATCAGGGGAGCCAAGCACCAGCTACTGGTCAATAGAGCAGTCAATCGAAACTGCAAGACCAGGCAGACCAACCTGTGCACTGCCTGGATTGACTACAAGAAAGCCTACGACTTAGTGCCACATACATGGATACTGGAATATTTGGAAATGTACAAGGTTAACACGACACTAAGAGGCTTCATCAAGAAGTCACAAGTCACCATCAAGAGCGGCATATACCAAGGTGATGCACTATCCCCGCTCTTGTTCTGCACAGGCCTGAACCCCCTCGGCCAGATCATCACAAAGAGTGGCTACGGTTACCGGTTCCGAAGTGGAGCAACCATAAGTCACCTCCTCTACATGGATAACATCAAGCTGTATGCCAGGAATGAGCGAGATATCGACTCACTGGTCCACTATACCAGGATCTACGGCAACGACATTGGAACGTCATTCAGACTGGACAAGTGCGGTCAGATGGTATCAAAAAGAGGGAAAATTATCAGAACTAAGGGGGTTGAACTACCAGAAGGCAACATTGCAGATGTTCAGAACAGCTACAAATACCTTGGGAACGGAAACCATGAGGAGGCAGCAAGGAAGTCATCCACAGCCAAATGCTTACGCAGAGTAAGGCAGGTCCTAAAAAGTCAGCTGAATGGGAAAAACAAGATCTGAGCCATCAACACATACGCCCTGCCGGTCTTCAGATATCCCGCTGGTATAATAAACTGACCAAAGGAGGAGATAGAGGCCACTGATATCAAGACAAGGAAGCTCCTCACAATGTATGGAGGGTTTCACCCCAAGTCCAGCACCCTGACACTGTACACTAAGCAGAACAAGGTAGGCCGAGGACTAGTGAGTGTCAGAATCACTGTCCAGGATGAAACAACAAAGATAGCCTCAACAGAAACTGGGATCTACCACACCAGACAGGAACCCAGGTGCAGACTGTGCAAAAATGCACAGTTCATCACATAACAGCAGGGTGTAAGATGCAGGTAGGAACAGCATACATGGAACGCCATAACCAAGTGGCTGGCATAGTGTACAGGAACATCTGCCATAAGTCTCAAGGTCAAAATGGCACACACCTCCTAAGGTAGTTGAGAATGACCGAGCTAAGATCCTGTGGGACTTCAAGATCCAGACTGACAAACTGGTGATGGCTAACCAACCAGACATCGTGTTGATCGACAAACAGCAGAAGAAGACAGTGGTGATAGATGAAACAATCCCAAGTGACAGCAACATCAAGAAGAAGGAACACAAGAAGCTCGAAAAATACCAAAGGCTGAAAGGAGCTAGAAAAGATGTGTTGAGTAAAAACAACAGTGGTGCCAGTGGTAATCTGCGCTGGGGGCTGTGACCCCCAAACTGGCAGAGTGGCTCCAGCAGAATCCAGGTACATCTGAAGTCTCTGTCCAGAAGAGTGCAGTCCCAGGAACAGCTAAGATACTGCGCAGAACCCTCAAATTCCCAGGCCTCTGGTAGAGAACCTGAACTTGAGGATCACACATACTACCCCATATATAGCCAATCCCAGCTGACATTTGGGCGCAAGGCGGGGTACACCCTGGACAGGTTGCCAGTCAATCACAGGGCTGACACATAGAGATGGACAACCAATCACACTCACATTCACACCTACGGGCAATTTAGAGTTGCCATTTAACCTAACCTGTTCAGTCTTTGAACTGTGGGAGGAAACCTGAGTACCCAGAGAAAACCCAAGCAGCCATGGGGGAGAACATGCAAACTCAGAACCTTCTTGCTGTGAGGTGACAGTGCTAACCACTACACCACTGTAGCACCCAGTTTTTGTAATGTGGTCAGTTTAATTCTCGGCATTCAGTTTTTCCAGGAACATTTTGTTATTGTTGAATCTAGAAAGTTGAACTATGTGGTTAGTGGATGTACTAGAATCAATGAAAAAATGTAATTTATTTTAGGTAGTATTGTCATTTTAGTGACTGCAATTCTTCCAATTAATGTGACTGGTAGATTCATTCATCTGTTTGTGTCATCTTCAGTTGTTTTAATAAGTGGGTTGAAATTTAAGTGTACCAGCTCTGACAGCTTGGGGGAAATATTTACACCTAGGTGCCTGTGGAGGGAGGAATGGGTGATGGTAGGGCTGCAGGATTCAAGCTCTTTTTGTAGGGTGGTAACAGTGTTGATTTGGACCAGTTAATGGAGAAGTTAGAGAATCTTCTGAATAGGTTCATGGTTTCTTGTAGTTAGACTTGTGGGTTCTGTAAGTAAAGTAATACATAAACTTATTTTATGGTTTACTCTGGTGGATTATACGCCTTTTATGTGATTGTTCTAGTGGATAGCTGAAGCAAGGGGTTCATTGTAGATGGCAAAAAGGGAAGGAGAGAGTGGCAATCCTTGTCTCATCCCCCTGTGCATTGTGAAATTTGAAGTAAAGTGAAGTTTGTTTCCAAACTGTCTGATCATCTGACTGCTCGTGTTTGTTGATACATCTGACTTTTTGTTAGCGATGTGATGATGATGAAAATAAGATCCAAGTTGTTATAAAACTGAAATATCTTTTAATTTTTTATGAATTTTGAACAGATTAAGGCCAGTCTTTTGACCGCAAGAGAGATTTATTCTTCTATTTCTTCACTGGCTGAACCTCACCCTACCTTTTGAGTAGATGTTTCAGTCAATCATGCTGCTGCCACAAAACAACCAGTCAGCAACTGGACTGGCTGTACTGACACCTGCCAATGGCTCCCATTGTCTTCTTATTTTGGATAAGAGACACTGGATATTTCATTTCCTCCACTATGTCACTATACAATACAATCTCATTCAAGTTTTAGTCTTTACACCTACAGTGTTAAATTCTAACAATCTACATATGTTTACCAGTGCCTTTAGTTATCTAAATGTCCAGAGACTGTAACCAGCTGAGTATCCTGTTCCACTGAGAAACAGCTCGTATTCCTTCAGTTCAAGAATTATTTTCTTGCTATCAGTGTCAGCTGGCAAAAAACATAATAAAGTGAAACCCTTCTGATGACTGTTCCTGGCGTTCTTGCTCTTCAGTCACAGAATCCCTCTGTAGTGGTGAAAAGAAAAGATTCCTCATGCAAGCAGGGAAACATGCCCTCCTCCTCTCCAGCCTGTTGAAAGAGCCCTGAAATCTACTAACAGGGTATTGCTATTGCAACCGATTGGGACTCAGTGCCTTGCTCAAGTTTACCTTGACAGCAGTGGAGAGAGAAATATGTTGAATGAGTTGATTAATAGTAGCACATTTTCCAGTCTATCAGTAGATTTAAGCATGTGATCATCAGTTCCAATTCTTTGACCTTTGGACCTCCACTGTCCATCAGACTGCTTCACCTCTCATTATCACTTCTGTGTGTCTGTGGGGAAACAGCTAAACTCATTTGAGAGTATAATGATGCTTGGCAAATTGTTGTGAGTTGTTGACACCCTGTGAGCTCTATTACACTGCTGGTATCACAGTATTTGTAAATTTGATGACATTTTCTGATCTGGAAAGTCATGTCTGACTAACAGAAAAAGAAGCTACAGCAGCCTCACTACACAACACTGCCATGAAAGGCTGGAACACTTCTGTCATTGCTTCAATACGTGGATTTGAATTATGGTAATTCAACTGCTTTAATTTATTAATATAAATAATTGGATCAGTGTGTCTTGTTGCTATAGTCTGAGTAGGTGTATACATCAGTCATTCAAATTTGGTTGCAATTGCAAAATGCATTTACATTATGGTAGTCATTTTAGGCCAGTCCTAGAAAAATTTGGCCACCAACTAGGAAAATAATGAGGCATATCATTAAAAAAGAAAAAAAAAACTTTTATCAGGTATGAAATTTAGATGAAATGTTTAGGGGAAGTGTTAAAAAACAGACAAGGACAGTATGTTTTGATGATTGGGATGGGGTCTATACTGTAATATGTCTTTTACATTACATTTTTTTGAACTAAGAAATCCAAGATTTTGCTTCTATGCCTCATAGTTCAGGTGTTGGCATCATCCATACCAAAAAACTTATTTCCTGGCCCATGGTCCAACTTTCCACCTAACATAACCTTCTTGGTAGAGGTAATAATGCAATCTAATACAAAGCCACCTCAAAGTACATAATTCTGTACATAATTTCTACCTTGTAGAAACAATTTATTACACAAATTATTGCACACTAAGTTAATAGTTACTGAAAAAGACTGTGATTCACAAAATCATTTAACTGACAGAAAGCTGTGTGTATGTGTGTGTGTGGAATCTTGTATTTCTTTTTAAGATAATTTTGTCTAAAAGGTGTTTAGGGTCATGTCACATCTCACATTAGCTGGTGTAATGTGCATCAGCCCTCACACAGCAGGGGGCATAATGACCCTGCCAACATCCAGAGAGTCAAGACATTCCTTTCATGTGGGCATTTAGCCTGAAGCTGCACTCACTCACTAAACGAAATTCGTCAGGCGAAAATTACTTAAGTGTTATGGCCAAAAGCAGGTGGGACAGGAAGTAACGTGGATAGGATTGTAAACATAAACAGCATACAAGAAATCTGACTCCAGTTTTAAGTTCCTCTCAGTGTACTTACACACAGTTCCAAGAACAATTTACAGGAGAACAGACATAGACATAGAGCTAAAAACAAGGACAACAAAGAAACTGGTTGGTTGGAAAAACTACAGGGCTCCAGTCAAAAATACATTATATACATTATATATACATTATAATCATTTTATAATGCATTATACAATGTTATAATGTATTACAACTATGAGAATTATAATACACTATGATCATTGCCAAAAAAATGTCATTGAGTGACCAGCAATTATGAAGTATTATGATACTTGACCTTATGAGTTGTTATAAAATGCTTTATAATGTGTTGTGTTTATTGTTACAAAGCATTATGAAAATGTATGTGCTTATAACTATAATTATACGTTGCTATAAGCACAGACACATAACGCATTATAAGTATGTTTATAATGCATTATAGACATGGGCATCTTAAAGTGTTATTATTATTGTTATAAAATATTATGGATATTTTTGAGTGCTTATAACTATAATTATACTTTGCCATAAGCACAGTATAATGCATTAGAAATATGTTTAGACATGGGCTTCACAGAAAGTGTTACCATTGTCACTTTCACAAACTTCACCAGTGGCAGATTATATCAGCTGTCCCTAATTAACATTAATTCTGTGAGTAACTTGATGATAGGCTGGTTAAAGTGCTCCCTGCAGCCGATGTCTGTATGTGGACAAAGATTGTTTGAGTGGGAAGAAAGTCCACTCTGTAACACCACTGTATAATTGCTAGTGTTATAATAGTTCCAACTATTCCAACAGAGTGATACATCTTCTCTCTAGCTGATCATGTCATGTCAATTTCAGGGATATGAATGAATGATTTCTTCTTGCTTTTCTTCAGTGAGACCAGGAGAAAACAACACTGCTTTATCACAAGGCACACATCTGCTTTATTTTCTATTTGGTACAATGATTACTAGCTGTTCAGTGCACCTAATACAAATGATTAGCTTTATGCTCCAGTTTTCGCCTGGATCCAAACTACCATGGACTGACATCTATATGTACAGACTTAGTTATAACAAACTGCTGTACAGGGTACACAAGAATCATTATGTGGTGCCGTCTCCCTCTTTATCAGCAGCAGTAAACCTAAGCTCCCTTTCCAAGATATTTCATAAACGGTAAGACTGCCAGAATATGTAGTCCTCATCAAGCCCCCTTGAGCAGCACTGGGCTTTTGTGGCAATTTTGATGTAGTGGCCACAGAATTGATTTTCACAATCAGAAATTCTATTTTCATATCAATGATTTCTGTGCATTAGGAAAGCTATTAGACCATACAATACTTTCCCTAGCTGGAAAGAGTTATGGAGAAGTTAGGATATGATTTGTTCTTTTTTATATGTACTTTCATTAGAATAAGTAGGCCATGTTTGCATACCTCATTCAGTATACATCTTTGTTCCCCACTGCTTTTACACAAGCAAAGTTTTCAACACTATTTAGATAATACAGTTGTACCCACAGTGGCACAGGTAGACTCAATAATTGCCCAACCCCCTATCTGGCCAAATACAAACCTCCAACATAGGTCTGAAAGTAAAAAAAAAAAAAAACAATAATTTACATTTCTTAAAAAGGTATTAATTTGCACATTAAAGTATGAGAAACACCAATCCCATAGCAAATTGATTCCATAAATTGACAGCTTGTGCACAGGATGGCCCTGCAGTGTACTGTTCAAATGTCCCAAGATGCTGCATATCTATCATGATAATGATGATGACTGATGAATGTGTTCATTTGTGTGACTTTAACTGAACCTTTTTTCTGAAACTGAGCCATTGAACTCAGTTTCCCACAATTCTCCAGACTTCACACCTGTATGTAAACTCTTCCACTGGACCCAGCTTCCTGTTACCATTGGCTAGTCTGACTTGTGACCAGTGATGTCAACAAAAACCCCAGCTCACGCCATTGTTCTCTCTCTCCTGGCTTTGTCTCCACCACGCAGCAGGCGGCTGCTTGCTGCCCTCCGCAGCAGAACCGAACTCTCTGATCTATAGCAGCTCTGCAAGGCGCTAAATCTCTGCAACCAAGTTTAGTTAGCGTAAGTGGTTACAACATGAAGTCTGTCAGCTAACTAAGCTAACTAAACAAGCAACTGGAGCAACAAAGTATGGAAAACAATCAGATAACAGAAGATAATCCACAAATGTGTACCATAATACACAAATATTTCACTACCCACAAACATGTATTTTTTTGTGTTGGGTAAAGTCAAATGCACAAAAATATGGAGAGATTTTCAAATATGCATAACTTACTCTGTAAAAACGTTTTTTTATTTCACATAAAAATGATATAGATTTTACAAATGTAAATAGTTTTACCACAACAAATACATGTAAAGTGATATATACGCATTTGTGGATCTATTTTTACACGAAAAATGGGTTTTGCACATTTGTGGATTTTTGTCCAATTTGTACCACAGCAATCTGTAGAAAACATCATTGTACAACAGGAGAAAACAAGCTGGCTTCTACCAGGAGGTGAAAGCCAAGATGGAGCATCTTTATTTAATCCAAAAGTCGTGATTCAGGGTCGGTTTCATCATTGTCATCTCCAGGTGAGTGTGCTGTGCTGTGCTTGCTTATTTACTAGCATTACCTACAGTTTGTTAACATTTGTGTTAGCTAGCTGTGGCAGTGGTGTACAAGCTAGCTCATGTTAGATCATCAACGTTAAATTACTTGCCCACGGACATTCAGCTTACTTTCTAGTTTGCCAAGATATGCTGTTGTTGTGATGTTTGCTATACTAGCAGGGGAGTTGTGAGTATCGCTGTCTGGAGCTGCTGTGCTGCTCTGGGAAACATCTCGCCCTCTCTGGCTGTTAGCTTCGCAGCAGCAACTGTAGGGACCGTTTGCCAACCCATGACCTAGCTAACATTAGTTACATTACTTGCTGTGTCGTCATTTGCTCTCTATATCATGGTATTTGTCATGGTATTGGATTTCTTCAGAATCACATACCCATCCTTTAATGCATGTATATGCAGACTGTGCACATTTACCTTTAAGAAAAGAGCCTGAGTCAATAAGGAGGAAAGTGTCAATAAGTTGACACAAAACATATTATTCAGAGTTGTCCATTAATTCATCATTTACCAGACTTACATTTCCTTAATGGATGATAAGGTGGTGGAACCTGACTGTGTATTAGGCTGTAGCCTACATTACATTTTAAATGTATTTGTTTAGCTTTAATCTGACAAAACACAGGGGCCAGCAACTGAGGATGAAAAATACAAAAGACATACAGACATGATTGCAACCTCACAATCTGATCCAGTAATAATGTCTTTGGTGGTTTGCACTTGAAAAGGCATCAATGTTAATATACAGTAGATTTGAAATTTTTAGATATTTATTTGGATTTTGGCTCATCATCATTCAGTGGCTTTATTTCAGCTACTTCAACAAATGTAGTAAATTTAAACACAGTCAATGACACGCTGTTAAACCACTTCCAGACCATCGGTGTCACAGTGAGTCTCCAGGCTCCACTACCCACTAATTATCCACACCTGCTCCCAATCACACTCCTGCTCCACATTAGCTCCCAATCACAGCCAGCATAAAAGCCCTGCACTCACCTCAGTATTTGTCCGACCTTGTTTATGATCAGAACTCTCCATACTACTCGGCATTACGCCTATTCTCCCTGTCTCCAGCGAGTCTTCCCCATCCACATACCTGTATATCTGTACTATCGGGCTGTCATCCAATAAAGAACATTGACCATCTCGGTGTCCCCCGCCTGTCTGTTCCGTAACAATCGGCAGCCTATTTTTTTTAAAAAAACTCACTTTCTAACTACATTCTACAGCTGAACCACGATCCTGCTCACTCAGAAATATTAACATCTTCAATATTATAGGAATTATGTTCCATCAGTTTGACAATCACATCATGAGTGATAGAGATAATTTTCCATCGATCCTACATGTCCAAAGCTTCATACCGATTTTTACAATTTTAAACTGAGATTACACATTATGTGCTCTTAACAAACTGAAGGACATGCAGAGGTTTTATACTGAGCTGAGGGACTTGATGCTGTGTAATGTGAGGATGAAAAACGCTGTTCGAAGAAATGACTTACAGCGCATAAAAGCGATAACTTCAGATAGTCCTGAGTAACAAACAACCAGGATTTTGATTCTGACAGTAAACCTCCACTAATTAATGCGCTTCGATAATGCTTTGACATGGACTGAATGAGGAAATGAAACAGCATGTCTGGCTCTGTAAGAGGGAGGAGACACAGAGAAACTCAGGGTTTGTTGAAGAAAACCTGCCAGCGAGCCAGCTAGAAGTTTCCCTCAGAGTCTTCACTAAACCTGCTTTCTGAAACAGGGCCCCAGACTAAATGATCTAACATGAGCTAGCTTGTACACCACTGCCACAGCTAGCTAACACAAATGTTAACAAACTGTAGGTAATGCCAGTAAATAAGCAAGCACAGCACAGCACACTCACCTGGAGATGAGAATGATGAACCCGATCCTGAATCACAACTTTTGGATTAAATAAAGATGCTCCACCTTGGCTTTCACCTCCTGGTAGAAGCCAGCTTGTTTTCTCCTGTTGTACAATGATTTTTTCTACAGATTGCTGTGGTACAAATTGGACAAAAATCCACAAATGTGCAAAACCCATTTTTCGTGTAAAAATGGTTTCACAAATGCATGTATATAACTTTACATGTATTTGTTGTGGTGAAACTATTTACATTTGTAAAATCTATATAATTTTTATGTGAAATAAAAAAACGTTTTTACAGAGTAAGTTATGCGTATTTGAAAATCTCTCCATATTTTTTGTGCATATGACTTTACACCTGTAGGTTACAAATAATAATGTCCAATACATACAAAGTAGCTTAGCCCTGAGCCGAGAAGAACAACAGACCGAGCGACCGCATTCCTTCGATCTGCACATATGGACACGGACTGCACAGCAGAAGACGCTTCCTTTTTTTTTATAATTCTTTATTCTTTATTATTTTAATAATTCTTTATTAACTTAGTTAAATACAAAGTTTACAAAAACACAGCATAAATAATTCAATACAATTCATACAAGAATACTACACATAATATAAAGTGGTAAAAGTGCAAGCCAATATGAAGTGCCAAGCGATAAAGTGCACAAAAAGGTAAAATATTAAGTCCAGTGTGTTCCAGGGGAATAAAAGTCTTTTATCTAAAGTTCTCCTCCTCCGGAGGTCAGTCAGTACGTGCTCTACGACCATGTTGCTGTCGATGACTTTAAAACCATGGCGCATCTGGTTTTCCAGATCTGTACACAGACAATACTGATGACCAGTTGAAACAGTTCTTTTTGTTTTGGAGGCATCTTCTCTTCTAGGAGGCCATACATGACTGAGCTGTAACTTACATCGAAAGAGAGACCGAGTACTTTCAAGTTGGATCAGACCTCTTGAGCCCTGTAGCAGTCCATCAAGAGGTGCTGTTGTGTCTCATCAGAGTTGCAATAAATCACTGGGCAGATTTTAGTAGTGACATAGCAACTCCAGGAGACCACAGCTCTCACAGGGAGTCTGCCGACAGAGATGAGCCACCGGACATCACGAATGCTCTCTGAGAGGTTTTTGCTCTTTAATATTTTTAACACTTCTATGCATTCACCATCACCCACATATTTATATTTAATTAACCCACCATATTTATAATCATTAATTTTGTTAAAAATGATTTTACTAGTAAAATCACACCAATTTATCTTAAAGTGCTGGTAATGTGCAATAAAATCACTAAGTGAGCTTATAATAGGGGACACATCTGTCTTTGCCTCGTCTCTTATGCCAATGTGAGCGATTTCCGACCTAGAGAGCATTCCTGGAGATGGCAGCACTTACATTTTTAACAAAAGCAATAGTCAGCCTGACCCCCAGCTCTAAAGCTCCCAGACCCCCAAAGTCTCTGCTTTTAAACAGCAGTTCCCTTTTGGTTACCTCCCTGGTTGTTCCCCAGACTAAGTTCACACACTGTTTATTGAGTTGGATTATCATTTTGTGTGAATGGGGGAAGATGTTAGCCAGGAAGAGGAGTTTGGACAGGATGAAAGTTTTAACGATAATTCTTGATTTATAATTAGTATTTTTGTTCTCCCATTTTTTAACCTCTTCCTTAATTTCACACAGTTTTGTCTCCCAGTTTCTTTCACCACAATCTTTGTTACAGATGGTCAAACCCAGAATTTTAATTTCTTGTTTTACAAGTATATTAATATCACGTTTGTCACTCTCTGCTCCGATCCAAACTCCCTCTGTTTTGGCATGATTTAGTTTCGCACTGGAAGCAAGCTCATACAAACTTAAATGATTAGTTAAAACATCCATTTCCATCTGATTTTTAATAATAACAGTGACGTCATTGGCGTCGGCATCAGAAGACGCTTCCACAACGGAACCACAATTCTTCCCCTCCTGGTTAACGTTAATCCACAACGGTACCGCCAGTTTACACCGCAGCATGCCAAAGCAACTTCTTCCTTTACGGATTGGTAATGTACCTGGGCATTATATAGCTTCACAGTGTACTTGGCTAAGCACAGAACTGTTTTTAACAATGTACATGAGCCTACTGATAGGTTTTTCTGAGGGTTATTGTTGTGATGTGGTTTCATCTGTTGGATCATTTGGTAGCCATATGCTACAGTGATGTTAGTAACATTACGCTCCTCACAGACAGTCTTTGCATGCTAACTCTTAACTTGGCACCGTTATCCGACACCCACACACACATAGATCACATTCACCTTTAATTTAGCCTACACGATCGCACACAGCGGAGAGGAACTTTAAACCTCCCGCTTCTAATGGCTGGTCATCCAGTGTCACATTAGGTTCCTTACAGTCTATAATGAAGAAGTCATGGACAGGAGATGCCTTCCCTGGAAGGAAGAGCAGCTGAGTCTTGTGGTGTGCAGACATCCACTGAGAGATGTCAACCAGAAACGCAGAGATGCGTGCTGCCACCTGGGTTTCAGACTGGGGAAAAGACAGTGTTGAGTATCATCTACAAGCTGTGGTAAGAAAAGCCATGTGAGTGAATAACAGAGCCAAGTGACTTGGTGTAAAGAGAAAAAAGGAGGGGACCCAGAACAGAACCCTGAGGGACCCTAGTAGTGAGGCTACAAGGTTTAGATATACAGTAGTTCAATATTTTTGGGAAATATACTTATTCACTATCTTTCTGAGAGTGAGATGAGAAGATTGATATCAATCTCATGTCTGTGTGTTAAGTACAGATCTGGAGTCAGGACATGGTTAGCCTAGCTTAGCATAAAGACTGAAAGCAGGGTAAAATAGCTAGCCTGGCTCTGTGCAAGGTTCAAAAATACACCTACTAACAGCTCTTAAGATCACTAATTAACATGTTGTATCTCAATTGTTTAACTCGTACAAAAATCAGAAATAAAAATGTATAAAACAATTTATGGTTTTAGGGGGATTTACAGGTATACTAATTTGAGATGAAAATAATCTCTGTTGACTGCAACTCCCAACTTCTAGAGAATCATAGTATGAGCAATGGGAACTGACACCTTTTACTTCACTGTTTCAGTGCTCATCATCCTGTGGGAAGGGTCTGCAGTCGCGAGTGGTCCAATGTATGCACAAAGTGACTGGTCGTCATGGTAACGACTGCCCAGTGGCGCTGAGACCACCAACCTACCGACCCTGTCACCATGGTACCTGTAATGAGAAAATCAATGTGAACACCATCACCTCCCCCAGGCTAGGTGAGACTATATTCTAAAGTCCGATTGAAAGGTTAAAGATACCTTTCTCATTGCCAAGAGTACAGATCATAACTGAAGACCTCTGACCAAAGAGATAGTGAAATAATGAGCAGCTCGTCATATTAACAAAGATAAGAAAAAAAACAACTAAACAGTTGACTTGACTTGACTTAACTAAGGAAAAGTCAACCCATAGCAACAACTTAATCACATGCACACGGCTACACTGAAATCTTTTGCTCTTGGCTGACAAAACAGCAACAGCCTAAATAAGCCCTTCGTTCTACAACAGACTTAATCAAGGCTGAACCATGTTTCTTTCATTATCATCTAAGATTAATTTGGAACAGGTTAGTTATAAGTTTATCAGTAAACAAACAAATACAATCAGGACTTCAAAATATTGTGCTATATTACATAGAAACTCTGTAACCATACAAGCTAAACACATCACAATGAACATGGTCAATTTTACTCAACACCATTTCCCCCCCACGCTTGGTTTATCCTATCTTTATTGATGATCTCAGCGAGAGCATAAAAGTAGGAAGTGTTTGGTTGCCTCCCCCTTTTAACTCCTTGAAAGCATGGTGAGTATGGTAAGTAAGAACAAAGAAAGCTAATGTTTATCTCAAGAAACTCTGGATTAAATCAATAAACTGACTAACTTAAACTGCTTTTATTTAAAACACAAAATGTTGATGTTAACTGTAACTAAATATAATGCAAAACACAAACTGAGGATAGTGCAGAAGTGTAAATAGTGTAAATGGTGTAATTGGGGACAAATGATGTGCTTCCCACTGTTTTTCAAGCCTTCGACAGCATCCTTGCCTTCTAGAGTCCACTTAACCTGTACGAGTCATGTCAGTTAGTACAGCAGATCTTGATGAAAAGTTGAGTATGAGTCGCTGATACCAGCCCACTAACCCCAAGAAGGACTATTGCCTCCTCTTGGTGTTAGGTAGTGGTGAAGCTGCAATCACCTCCACCTTTTCTACCTGAGAACGGATGACCCTACTTCTAATCATTCTAATCACATAGCTAAGATACTGGATCTCAGGCTTGGCGATGTAGCACTTCTTGGCGTTGATGACCAGACCTGCATTCTAGATGCATCGAAAAACAGACAGATGGTGCACATGCTTCTCTCATGTCCGGCTGAAGATAACAATGTCCGCAGTGTAGGCTGCTGCGTAGTTCTCTTCCTCTCAAAACTTCATCCACAAACCACTGGAAGGTCACTGGTGCTCCATGCAAAACAAAGGGTATTATCCGGAATCTGAACAGGCCACTTGGAACTCTGAATGTGGTTAATCCTTCAAAGATTCTGTTAAGGTCATTTACCAGTACCCTTTGCAGAGGTCAAGGGTTGTCAGGAAGTTGGAATTTCTCAATCAGTTCATCAGCCCTTGACAGCACTGTATCTCAGCTTAGGGACATTCTTCTTTAGAACCAGCACTGCAGGCCTACACCACTCAGCACCACTCGATTACTCCTGTAGTGAGCATCTCCTCTTGCTTCAGTTCAGGAACATGTCTGGCTGGAACTTGGCAGATGGTGTCCCTGATGAGCTGCTTTATTGGTGAATGCAGACACAAATCTCATGTTTAATGAGATTTGAAACTGGTCCAGTTTGTGGCATGGGACCCTACTAGGCCTCTTTCAAGACATCCATTTGACCCCTCACTGAATGTACATAGAGTAGCTGTAAAGGTGAAAAACAAGTAGATGCTTGTGGGACTTCTCTGTAACAACAGGAAGGTAAACCACTGGTCCCAGGCTGATGCTGTCATTCACA
The DNA here is from genome assembly GCF_020085105.1 of Siniperca chuatsi. NCBI lineage: Eukaryota > Metazoa > Chordata > Actinopteri > Centrarchiformes > Sinipercidae > Siniperca > Siniperca chuatsi. The sequence continues at coordinate 34,927,420 of NC_058042.1, forward strand.
AATCACAAAGCATGCTGTACACCTCCTTCAGCAGACTTGAGGTTTAGTTGGTGCCTTGGTCTGCAGAACTTGAGGGTAAGAAACAAACAAGGACAACAAGGACTTGTGTTCCTGGCTCTAAGAACATTCCCACCAACTGTGTAACCTGGTGGTGTGGGTGGGTGGGCGTGGCTGGGGTTATACCCTATTGATGGACAACAGGAAGCCAGGAAAGCTTGAGGCAGTTTAGCTGTTCCGTTCTTTGTTCCAGGTGCAGTGCTCAGGATTCAGGACTTTGAGGAACAGCTCTAAAACAATGGTGTCTCCAATTTGCTCCATTGTCTTCTCTTTGGGCACCATCCACTTGTTATACAAGTCTTTAAGGCGATCCTTCAGCTCTTTGAGAGTTTCCTTTTGCATAGTCCATTGTGTCATCAATGTCCATAGCAACATATGCAGCTCAAGCTTTACCAGTTAACAGTGGAGCTAGGTGAAGAGCCCACACATCCTGAGGCCACAGGCATGAGCAATTATTTTTGAGGTGACTCATTCACTTCTTCTCCTGCCGCCTGTGCTCCTGTTCCATCCTAGAATCACGTTCGGGCCTGCTGCTGTGTCAAATATCACAGAAGGCTGAACAGTTAAGCAATACTTTTTTCCTCCTGGGGTTGACCACCTGGTGCACCCTGCTGGTCAAAGCCATCTTGAACATCTTCAAGTAGACAGTTGCTTGAAGTTTCTTATTTCTGGTTGACATTTTCACTGTCTCCTACTGGCCTAGAACCCACCTGTTGCCACCAAATGTGGGGAAGCCTGACCAGAGTGACTTGGAAGGTGGCAGGAGGCAGACTCAAGAAATGTTGTCCAAGTCCAAAAAATTGATTTAGGTGCCACCATGATACACGTGAAACAAAAAATTGAAGGGAAAAAAGTTATTACCTTGACTTAATTAAGGAAAACTCAACTCATAGCAACATAATGTTATTATAATAATACTAATGCTATAATAATGCTAAACACAAACAAACCCAGGGTAGTGGGGAAATATTTGCGATGCTACAGATAAAAGATGGAATACTGGCTAAAACAAATTATTAACAAGCATGGTTAAAACTGTAAGGTAAATGGTGAAATTGGGGACAAATGGGGTGCTCTCACAAACTTTGTCACACAGTTGCCAAATGCTAATAGTGGTTGTTTTGGAAGGTAATTACAAACAATGCATTTTGTCATTTAGTTTGGAGGACTTGTTGAAATTTGTGATGCAGCACGTGCAATCTGTGAATATTGACTTGCTGCCTCTGTCCTACCCCCCAGCTGCTCTGACCTACAAATGCATGGGGGACCAGTGGACGGTGTACTGTCGTGTGATCCAAGAGAAGAACCTCTGTCAGGACATGAGGTGGTACCAGCGCTGCTGTGAAACCTGTAGGGACTTTTATGCCAAGAAAATACTGCACAAGAGCTAATGACCAAATGCACCTACTTTTCCTCCAAATAGCGCTCCTTTTTTGTACGTTTTTAATACTGTTAAATGTTATAAGAAAACAATGTCTATTATTGATTGAACTTTTGTATTTAAATAAGAAAATAGCAAGTAAACGTAAGTGTAAATTTTAAATAGGCTCATAAGCTTCTAGTTTTGATGAAGACTTGAAAATGTCCAATATTTGTTTTGCTGTACACCAAAAAAAATTTTAAATGAGGGAGCCTTTAGAATGCCAATCCAGGTGGCTTTATTGCACAGAATGATTAAAAATTAGTGCTTGATTTTGAAGTAGAGTTTTTCTGGCAGGTCCATCAGATAACATGGGATTATGAGTTAGCCAGAGCTTTCCCCTCTCCTTTCTTCCTTAATTATGTTCTCCTTTGCATCTTTTACTCTGTTGTACTGTATTATAGCTAATTGTTGCAATGTCAAATAACTAGTAAATATGAATACATAAGTAAAATTATGATACTTAAGTACTAATTAAGTATACTGCAATAATGTTTTTATTGATCAGGAGCCATGGTAAAATACTGAAGGATTACAGTGAATTGACTAAGCTAATCATAGGAGACCCACTGATATACAGGTCTGTTTGAGGGTTGTGGATAGCTCATGTAGCAGAACATGGTGGAAGCATAAACATACACTCTAAGGGTATGTGGTGGTTGTTTCCTTTCAGATGCAGTCCAGTTGATGGATTTAAAATTTTCTTGCCAACAATATTACTCTCTTTATTCCAAGATTTATTTAAATTCACTACTTAGATCAAGTGTGCACCTCAGTACAAATCTGTTTTTTGCAGTTCTAGTTGTTAGTCTTGTACGTAGGTGGGGATCAGTATGAGCAGAAAACCAGTATGAGCAGTGAGAACTGAACCTTTCAATGGCTGTTTCTGTACTCGTTATGGTATAGTTTGCTAAAATCGTGCTGTGCCCCAAGCCACGAACACGTGTCACCACTGTGGCCTCACCGCAGAGCTGTTATGATCCTGCTTGGTAGCAGGACCAACTGCGGCTGATAGACAATCTGACTTAATTTGAAGCATAAGGAAGCCTTTAGACATGAGCTGTAAACTCGTAGCCAATGCACATAAACTAAAATTAAGTAAATGTCAAAATGATATAAGCAAATTTTGAAAGGTCACCTACAGTAACTCTGCCTCTCCCTGCTGTCTCAAGGTGCCGATCAAAAAGCTATAGATGAGCTCTTCCTCTGCAAAGGAAAAACAAGCACAGCTCATATAGCAACATCACATCAGGAGACTCTTGAGTGACCGCTACTAAAGTAACGTTAGCCTCATTAGCAAGGCTACTGAAAAGTAACCTACAGATGCCTGCACATCGTAGCAGTCACTTGAGAATAACCTGTATCACTTCCCTTGACTTGAGACGCACCATGTTTGTTGACAAATCTACCAGCTTCGCCTGCCTAATTTGCACATTGAGATCTGATCACAATACAAAACTGAGATAACGAGAACTCTTATTAACACCAGTTGAAAATGCAAAGGCCCATGATAACATGTCATTATGCAGATAACATCCAGATACAGGTCACCTGTTAATACCAGGTGAAAATGGGGGTCTTACAGTGAGAACTTAATTCTTTACTGCTTTAAATGCTTGTAAAATGTTTTTATAAGCTTGTCCCCTCTGACAAGTACAACTGGAAGTAAAATGCGGGGGAGGGGTCTTAATTATCAGCACTAAATAGCTGTCTCAGCTGCTGTTAATAATATCAATAAAAATATCAGCATCCCTTAAACCCTTTTCACATGGTCATGGAGCTGTGTGAATGTCTGTGTTAACAAAAAATGCCTCAGTCTTTTCCAAGGGGTTGAATGGTGCTATCTTATGACCTGTTTCACTATTGTCGAATTCAGGTCATTGTCACTGATGGTCCAATAGTATTTGTTAACAGTTATCTGTTTTTGTATGTTGTAGGATTATTTAATAACATGCCCTTTATTGATGAGACTTTTTTTTTCTTTTTCTTTAATTTGCCATTGTAGTGCAAATATGCTTAATTATTCCTGTACTGTACTGTTTTTTTAGTTGCACATCCAGTATGTTTGGTACATAAACTGCCACTACATGTATTTTATGGTGCTGTTTTGGAACTGAGTAAATAATCTGTTACGGGGATTTACCAATCTGTCTGTCATTCTGTGTAGTCACACTATATTTGCATTGTCATCCACTTTGTGTCCAATATTCATCAGACCAATCAGAACAAGATCCTGAATGACTGGATCAAAAATATTTCAAGTCTACTGTAAAACGATTATCTTGATTTTGTTACATAATAAATAATGTGATTTTACATGGAAAAACAAAGCTGTATGGCCCACTATTAAGGTATGTGGATTTACCATTAAACCAGAACAGACTGCTCTCTTCCTCTTCCACAGCCATACACTGTAGTAGTATATAAACAATTAATAAATGCCTAATAAAACACTATAATATAGATGCAAACAGATTATGAACATTTTTAAGTAGTGATATTTTCTATAGCTATAACTCCTCCTGTGAAGCACCTATAAATACTTGAATTCACAATATTTTATATGAAGATTGCATTTATTTGATTTATTAGTGTTTATTTATTTAATAATACTTTTTCTTCACTCTTCATGACAACTAAGCAAACACCATCGGCCGATGAAGGCTGAAAGTTCCAGAAGAAATCTGGTATGTGGACCTTCAGTTAAGAATTTGTTTTGTCAAACTATTATTTCCAAGTTCAAGTATGACCCTTCAAGCTCTCATGGACACTGAAAATCAGTCTTTGTCTAGGATCGGTGAAAAAGGTATTCAAAATACCAGTCGGCATAATATTCCAGTTACTTAGTCGACTTTTATTGTTTGCAAACAAGAGCCATCCCACTATGACTGAAGAAAGAGGTTTAGTTACAGTGATTATTACTCTCATAACAATATATAACTTGATTACAGTAACTCAGAACACTTTGAAGGAAACCAAGACGTAACTTTAAAGTCCTTAAAAGTCAATTGGCATAGATCTTATAATGGAGCACTGCTTAAAACATTCTCAAACAGTAGAACATTCAAACACAACTATTATCTATAATCTAAGGAGAGTCTACTTTTGGGCTTTATTATATGCAATGGATCATGATAGCCTTCATTCAAATCCATCAAAATAGATGAATAGAACAGATCAATGTAAATGGAATAAATCTTCATGAACCCTAACCTGACTTCCAGGTAGTCTACCGGAGCCCACATAGATGCTGAGGAGTAGTCTGCCTCATTAGCAATGTATGCTCTAACCACAAAGTCTCCTCAAGTCCTCTTCACCTCCAGTAAGCTTTATTATGGCTCATCCAAAGGCCCATTTTTTAGAGATGAAATGGCCTAAAAACATTACTTCCTCTCAAACCCATTGCAATTTGTTTAAGCTAGCTTTGTGGCCTTCAGTTGAAGCAGTGCCACCGTATCTTTCTCACAGGTCTGGTTGGAACACAGTATACTGAAAATGCATTTGCTAGATCTAAAACAGAAAAGTACTTGCTTGACCTGTGACAGAATTGTGTGAGGATCAGGAACCACCAGTGCTCTGGCACTCACTGCGTTTAGATCCTGGACAAAGTTACCATGGTGCCAGCGTGACCCTTCCCCAGCAGAGACGCAGTGGAGGGATGAGAGCCACTGCTAAGGTGAAGGACAGAGTGAGAGCGAGGGTGAGAAGATTTAAACCCTTCCTTCTGTCTATTGTCATGGGGTAAGATAATTTGCAATAAGATGGATGAACTTTCTGCCCTCATTACAGCACAACGTGAATATTGTGAATGCAGCATCTTATGTTTTATGAAGACATGTTTACAGACACTCTTCCAGACTTGCATGTCACACTTGAGGGGTTCCAGCAGGTTCAAGCGGACAGAGGGAAACTGAATGGCAAGAGCAAAGGAGGAGGGTTTGCCATTTTAATCAACTTGAGATGATGTTACCCCAGACATGTTACCATGAAATCTAAGACGTGTAGTCCTGATATTGAACTGTTAGCAGTGGGAATGCAGCCATACTATCTGCTGAGGGAATTCTCATTTGCTATTGCTGTGGTCATTTATATACGTCCTTCTGCGAATGCAGCCGCAGCCCTCACTGTATGCATATGTAGTAGCCTAGTAAACCTAGTGGCCACCTATATGCCTGCTGTCCTACATATCCAATTCACCACCAGAACTGTTAGAATATGGTCAGAGGAAGCCATGGCAGTCCTACAGGACTGCTTTGACCTCACAGATTGGGATGTACTCTGCACTGCACATGGTGAGGCTATCAACAGCCTATCAGACTGTATTACGGACTATATTAACTTCTGCACGGACAACTGCTGCTTCCCGAACAACAAGCCCTGGATTAATAGACATCAAATCCCTGCTTATCCAGAAGAAGCTGGCTTTCAAGGCTCGGGACAGAGAGGAGGCATGGCGCATCCAGAGAAGCCTGAAGACAAAGATTAAGGAGCCAAAGAATGCATACTGGGCTGAGAGTCAACTTCAGCAGAACAACTCAAAGGAGGTGTGGAGTAGGCTGAGGAAGGTGACTGGCCTCAAACAACAAGGGCCGGGGGTGGAGGGGAGTAAAGAGAGGGCACAGGAGTGCTCAGTTCTTCAACAGGTTTGACTCAGGTGAAAGTTCCCCTTGTGGATAAATAAAGATCTACCCTACCCTAAATCGCCAAGATGTGGGCTGATTTTCCTGTGGAGCCTTTTGGACTGGGAAGATGGGTGTGTGACATGGTGAGTCTGGACATGGCACAATAACCCCTTGCTTCACGAGTGAGTTGATGACTGGAGTTATCCCTTCAATAGCTTCTGGTTTAAGTAGATATTGAGTATTACAAGGTCTGTAATCATATATTATATCTGCAATAAATCAATAGGTGTGACTACCATTGGTGCTGCTGTTTTCATCAATCCTACATCATATTTATGTTTTTCCCACAATTCAGTGGGAACGTCAACCAATCGTGGGTCATCAGTCATTTGTGTTGCTATCACACATAACAACTAGCCATGCCCCTTTTTGGGTTAGCAGATGCATTGCATGTATGCCCACAAATGTGCAACAGTATGTTTTACAATCAGAAATGTCATCGCAGCTAGTCACCCATGGACCCACATCTTTCTATTCTTTTGTGTGTGGCTTTGTTAAAAACATGTATGGCTCAATGTGGTGTTTGAGAAATCTTTTAATCTCATCGCTCCTCTGTACAGACAATACACAAAACCCATTACCATAAAACAAATGAGCACCAGTCAACAACCCTGACTCATTATCCCTCTCTGATCCAGTGTTTCTCAAAATGTTCATTTGCTATGTGTGTAACATAAGCTGTGCAATGCAGATCCTTCATGTGCATGTGATCTTCCCCCTCCCCGTCACATGTTATATTGCAAAAATTGTCAGCTGTTGTGCAACTGAGTGAGGGTCATCAGTCCTCAATTCCATGTGTAAACATACAAAGGAGGAGTGGAATAAAAGTACACACCCTGGAAAAAACATGTTACTAAATTCACACATCAGATCCTGTGCCATAAAATGTATGGAATAGCAATAGGAAAACCAGAATGAATGTTTTCTTCCCTGTTTTTCCGTTTCAAATCAATCACTGAAGGAGGTGTAGTGATTTCCTATAGTGTCTGCTGTCCTGCCACTCATTTCAGGAGGGTTTACCAGTCACTTGCTTTCAACACAGAATGAGTTGCACCAGAGTCAAAAATTCTCTTTTCCTGCTACTAAAGGCAACTGCAAAGGGGGAAATCACACACTAAGTCATCTCTAACTCAAGGTTTTTGTTTGTTTTTGTTTGTTTGTTTGAGAATCATCGTGTGTGTGTCTGTGTGTTTTTGCTCACCTTCTTCATCTGCTACTCAGTAGCCTCCTCTCCCACTGCCCCCTTTTCCCTCTCGCTCCTGGATTGGTCACAGTCACTCCATTTACTAATAGGAACTGCCATTCTTCTCTGTCCTCCTCAGGTTCTGTTCGTAACTCGTAGCACCCCCTGGGCGATTCTTGAAAAAAAGCCCGTCCTTGACCTCTGCCCCATCTCACTGTCCTCCCTCTGCCATGGTTGCGTTGCAATTCCTGCTCATAGGCTTGCAGTTGGGACATTTAGAGTCTATTTCCCACCTTCTCTTTTTTCTTGTTGGCTTTCTCCTCGCCTCTTGCCACCACTTTCTCTGCATGCCAAGCATTTGGACTTTGAAGATTTTTGCCAGTCTCAGGCGGTAATCTGAAACACTCTCTGCAGGTTTTGTAAATAGTCTCTTACCAAGCCTGCTACTGCAGTTCCATATGCTGAGCCATTGGTCCAGTCATAGAGTGTCTTCTTCAGGCCATTTTCCTTGGGCCGCATCCTATTTCAATTTCATCTTGGTGTCCACAAGTATCTGTATTTCTCCTGTAATCGGGCGATGTTGCTGGATCAATTTCAACAGCTGAGCTCCAAACTCAGCTCCTCCAGCTTCTGAGGGGTTGGAAAATCTCTGCTTTCCCCACTGCGCAGTCTTGACATAGGCGGTGTAGTATTCAGACCAGGCAGGAGCAGATACAGCTGGCCAGACACCTTGGGTTGGGCTGCCATAGGTGGTTCATCGAGTTGTGCTGTCATAGGTGGCACGCAGGGACGAGGTCATGCTCCCCAGAGAATCAGTCCAGGTCCTGGTCAACTTTTCCCTGTGTGATAAGCAGTCTCCATGCTTATCACACATAATCCTCATGCAGCCCTCATATTCAATTTTAAACCCCTTTTAATATTACTTTGATTTTTTTCCCATGTTGAGCAATTGTGAATGACGTACATGACCTACCAGAGTTCAGAGGCATCAGCAGCATCTCATCACAACTTTCTTTTACAGTATAAGGTACCTATTCTTATCAATGAAACACAAACCACTATCACTCCCTACTAACAAAAAACCCCAACAACAAACGCAAACCTGATTCTGTTTAATTTGTTTGTTAATGTTGGTGCTGCGTGAAGCTCCTATTCCACTAGGTCTTAGTCTAACTCGATTAATGTTGGCTCCTGCTGTGACTCCAGGTTTTCCCTGTGTTTCCTTATGTTTTTCTCTTTCTCCTCTTCCCCTGTGTGTTTCTGTGCGTGTGTGTGTGTGTGCTGTGGGCACGGCCTACCTCTCCTGGCACCTGGTTCAGATCCACACCTGTCTACAATCAACTCATCAACTGAGTTGATGAGACTGAGTACAGGGCTGTGGTGGGTAACTTTGTCTCATGGTGTGAGCAGAACCATCTGCAGCTCAATGCGACAAAGGCTAAGGAGCTGGTTGTAGACCTACGAAGGGCCAAGGCACCAATGACCCCCGGTTTCCATCCAGGGGGTCAGTGTGGACATTGTAGAGAAGTACAAGTACCTGGGAGTACACATGGACAATAAACTGGACTGTGCTAAGAACACTCAAGCTGTTTACAGGAAGGGCCAGAGCCGCCTCTATTTCCTGAGGAGGCTGAGGTCCTTCAACATCTGCTGGACAATGCTGAGGATGTTTTATGAGTCTGTGGTGGCCAGTGCTATCTTGTATGCTGTTGCATGCTGGGGCAGCAGGTTGAGGGTAGCGTACGCTAACAGGCTCAACAAACTGATCCGTAAGGCCAGTGACATTGTGGGGGTGGAGCTGGACTCTCTGTCAGTGGTGTCAGAGAGGAGGATGCTGGCCAAACTACATGCCATCTTGGACAGTGTCTCCCACCCACTCCATGATGTGCTTGGTCAAACAAAGGAGCACTTTCAGCGGAAGACTCATCCCCCCACCATAGAGCGCCACAGGAAGTCATTCCTGCCTGTAGCCATCAAACTCTTTAACTCCTCCTGCTGTGCAATATCCACCATCTCATAATCATCTTAATAAGCTATACTTGACAGTACTCATTACTTATATTATTACATTGTATTATTTTACCGTGCATACTTATCAACCTCTAAATCCACTTTGTACTTTACACTTATTTTAATTTTATACTTATATCTACTTTGTACTTATTTTATCTTACCTGTATTATAAGAGAGAGAGAAACAATACCTTCTGTCACTTTTTAATTGACAAATGATGGTGACCTTTGAGCTTTGATTAACCCCGGAAGTGCGTCACGTCGAAAGTGCATCATGCTGGAAGTGCGTGGCCTTATGCGTGGTCAATCATTTAAGTGAAATCAATAGTATCAAAAGTATAAAAATAATTGACAAATTTACCAGCTGTACAATCTAATCTTTCAGGAGGAAAAGACACGTCCTTCTCTGTTGTCTGTCCGGTGCAGAGTGAGGTGTGAATGAATTGGAAAGATGTGGGAGGGTAGGCGGAGTATGCATGAACCAAAGGGAGGGTTAGCCAGTGGGAAAATAGGTTAGGAGGAGCTTGAGGCGAATAAAATTAATAAAAGCAGAATATTTCTGGTCTGAAACATCAAACAAGATGAAACAGTTGAAGATGATCAGCCAGACGCCTGTGACGCATTATCAAAACGCAATACTAGGGGTCGCACCCAAGAAACAGGTGTTGTATTTGACTCGGATCCAGACACCTCCCCCCAGCACGCTTCAGGAGGAATGGGATTTAGAAAATGGAGGTGTGTGGGGATATGCGTTCAATTATGAAGTCAACGAACTTTGTTTTTACCAGCTGGAGAAAGGAGAAACGTTTGGACCCCTCACTCCAAAAGCAACGCTTACATCAGTGGACTGGTCTGTGCTGAATCTGGTGGTGTCAAACAACCTCAGAGCAAATGAAGGAAAGGAACCTGCGACAAAAGACAGACGCAAACGTTTGTGCGGGTTAAACAGGAATTTCCACCGGTGCTCACCTAGAAAAAAATTGTAACCTGCAGCATTTGGGAGACGAAAAGCTCGGGTTCCGGTAGATGGTTCTACCGCACAAGCCGTCAGGTGGTCGAAGGAGATGAACACTCGGACGAATTTGTCTTGGAATATTTCAATACCGAATGCGGTGTGTGACGTCATTACGTCTGCCCCTCAAGGTGTGGATGAAAATGATGATTGAAAAAGCAGCAAAACTGAAGGATCTCTTCCTAAGAAGTCAGACATCGAGAGACATTCTGATGATAAGAAAGACTCTGTTCACAGAAGACACCGCCCCCAACTCCTCCTCCTCTGACTCAGCCCCGTAATTCATTCCGCTTAAAACGAGTACCCCTGCAACTTTAAATCATGTCTGTTCCTCTTCTACCACAACCAGAAAGCACAGAATCATCTCCGATTCTGAGAAAAGCCATGTCTCTCCCTTGTATCCTGCGACCCGGGAGCCCGGATACCATCAGGACCCCTACAGCAGCAGCATCACCGCGTGTTGGGAGCCCTACCCTTTATACGAAACCCCCACCTTCACCGCTGGGGACCCCTGACTGGATTCTGACTCCTCCAACACCATCTCCCTCCCCTGACTGGCCCTCTTCTTCTTCTTCGGTATCCTCAACTCCAAGTGCCTAACCACCCCCCTCTCCCAAGGAAGAGGACAAACCTGACGGGGTGCTCTCTGACCTATTTCTGAACACGGTGAGAGCCGTGACGGTTCGCCTGTTGGGCAAGGTTCTGACCGTGTACAGATCTGAAATCTGTAACGTCTGTCAAATTGATCACCCGAGCCAGCTACAGCTCGGAACAGGACTCGTATACTCTGCATAAACCGGCCAGGATACATTTTGTCAGAAATAGTGTTTGTACCACGACCTCTAAATCAGTTCCAGCCAGACCTTTGTGATATGCAGGCCTTAACTGAACACAATGATGGGTACAATTATTTACTCACGGTCATCAATGTATTTTCAAAACAGGCTTATGCCAGAGCTTTGAAGACAAAAACAGGGGCTGAGGTCTCTAAGGCCTTTGACTCTATTTTAAAAGAAAGTCGGATCCCTGAAAAGTTACAAACAGACGCGGGCAAAGAGTTCTTTAACAAAAGCTTTGAGGGGTTGACGATGAAACGAGGAATTAATCATTTTGCAACAGCCAGTGAACTGAAAGCGTCTGTTATTGAAAGATTTAACCGCACGTTGAAAACACGAATGTGGAGGTATTTTACAGCTACAAACAGGAATTGCTTGACAGCTACAATAACACTTATGTGCAGGTGACGTCAGAAAACGAAACGAGTGTTTGAAAACCTGTACGGAACATTTCCCACACGCGACAAAAACAAATTAAAGATGAATTTTAAGGATGGGGATTTGGTGAGAATATCCAAACTGAGAGGAGTGTTTGATAAAAAAATATCAACAGAGTTATACCGACAAATGTATACCTCGCCAACCCCCTGTGTACAAACTGAAAGATTATGACGGAGAACCTATCCAAGGCTTGTTTTACGAAGCAGAGTTGCAAAAAGTCAAGGTTGGTAAAGACAAAGTGTTTCAAGTTGAAGAAATTCTGGATGAGCGTGTTGTCAGGGGTAAAAAACAAATCCTGGTGCATTGGAAAAACTGGCCTGAGAAATTCAACAGCTGGGTCAAGGCAAGCGACCTGAAAAATGTATAAAAACAAATAGGTACGTTGTATCTGAATCATTAAAACATGGACCAAATCACAGGAGAAGGGTTCTACGTTGTCCTACCCTCCAACGCCAGTCGCAATGTATTTAAAAATAACACGAGCTCCAGCTACCACGTCGATTTAGCGCAGCATATTGATTTAGAAGGCCTGTGGGAGGTAGCTCTGACAGAGATTTCATACCCCCACACCTGGTTTAACATTTCTAGGGAGGATGCTTATTTTGAATGGAGGAATAAACCAAAAGATGATGATGATGATGCTTCAAAGAGCGAGGTGTTCACCCGTCAGGGTTTTAGGGCAGGTTATTATCACGATCTGGAACAGCTCAAGATAGAGCTGAACGCCTTTCTTAGAAAAATTAACTCTATTTATTTAAGGTTTAGCTCCATTCAAAAGAGATTTGAATTTCAGGCAGGAGGTCAATATCATTTACGATTTTACCCCCCTCTGGCTTACATCATGGGGGTTAACCCGGGAGAATGGGTTATTTTCAATAAAAGGATGGCTCCATATCCGGCTGATATAAAGGGAGGATTTTACCATATGTATTGTTATAGTGATGTGGTACGACATCAGCTGGTTGGTGACGCTTAAGCTCCGCTCTTGAAAACGATTGCTATAGAAGGGACGTACGGGGACGTCATCACGTAGTATTTTAATCCACCCTGCTACCTACCGGTGGTCAAGCAGCACATCGAAAACATCCACACTGAGATAAAGACGGATCAAAATAAACCCATAAATTTTACCTTTGGGAAGACTATCGTGAAACTCCATTTTAGACCTTCCAAAAAAAATCCTCTGACAAAAACAAAATGATGCATCAGAGACACGATCCTCACTGTTTTGTGAGTTATTATGAGAATCAAGTAGGGGGCGCTCTCCCCGGTTTTTACGGGGCGCCTGTTATGTACGGGAGAGGAATCGGTTCGATTTTTTTCTAAAATATTTCGTTTTGTATCACCGTTGATGAAAAAAGAATTTGCCATTGCTAAGCCTCATCTTAAATCACCCGCAAAAAACATTGCCTCGGAGGTGATAAGCCACGCGGTTAGTAGAATAGTAGAATAGTCGATTGGACAACGGGGCTCAAGAAGGATCCGGCGGTATGAGACCTCCCGGGCAGCGAGTAAAAGTGCGTAGGTCAAAAAAGAGAAAATCAGTAGGGAGAAGTAAGTCCAAAGGAAAGCACGCTGTTGTGAGCTCCGGAGATATATTTTAGAAAACAAATATGGCGCTTTTACATCACAAATTGGCCGAATGCACTATGGGTGAGCTGGATTTATTTTCAGCACCCATGACGCAACTGTCTATCGATGAAAAGCTCTACACTGAAGTCCTGCCTTTGGCATCCAAATACATGGATCTGAATGATACTTTGATTCATCTTCGTGTGAAAATTACCAACGCTGACGGCTCAAACCTAGCCGCCGATGCCGCAGAGGGTCTCATCAATTATCCTCTGAACACAATTTTAAACCAATGCAACATTATTCTGGGGGATAGGTTAATTTCACAATCCAGCGCAACTCACCCTTACAGAGCAATGCTAGAGACCCTCCTCAACTATTCAGACGATACGCTAAAAAGTCAGTTCACTGCCGGGCTATTTTACAAAGACACGGCCGGTGCTATGGACTCTATAGTACCAAATAACGGGCCAAACAAGCGATTAAATCAGAGAGCCCGGTTTACCTCGGAATCTAAAGAACTTCACCTACTAGATCCTCTTCATGCAGACATATTTTTCTGCGAGAGGCTTCTCTTGAACTCATTTGAGAATTAAGCTGACCAGAGCTAATGACGCCTTCTGTCTCATGGGCACTTTCCATTTAAAAATACTGGGGGCCTCGTTGTTTGTCAAGAAAGTCACCGTTTCCCCCGCCGTGCTTTTAGGCCACGCGTCAGCTTTAATGAGGGGCAACGCTCTTTACCCTTTATCACGCGTGAACGTAAAAACCTACTCCATCCTGGAGAATTCCAGAATATGTAACCAGGAAAATCTCTTCCTGGGGACGATGCCTAAATATCTAGTGATAGCCATGGTGAACCATGAAGCCTTCACAGGAAAAACAGATCTGTCACCCTTCAATTTTATTCACAACAACGTTGAATACATGGCTCTGTGTCAGGATGGGAGACACCAGGTGCCCGCCAAAGCTTTCCAACCTCAATTTAATCAGGGGTTATCTGTCAGAGAGTTTTATAATATGTTTACCGCTACAGGGAGACACTTGAAAGATTTACCTCTAAGCATTGACCGGGAGGAATTTCAGCAGGGCTACTCTTTGTTTGTTTTTAATCTCAACGCGCCTGCGAAGATGCTGACGCATTGTCGTCGTGCGTTTCCAACGGAAGTTTAAGACTGGAAATGAGATTCAGAGAACCACTGCCCCATACTACCACTCTCATCGTTTATGCTTGTTACGAGTCTATTTTGGAGATTAATTCCAAACGACAGGTGCTTGTGGACTATTACTGAGACAATATGAACAATCACCAATTGGACGGATTACTATGTCATTTACTAGGAGATGCTTTTTGCGGAGTGTGGGCCGCTGATCAGTTACCTTTACTGCATCAGTCCTTTAGATTTACAGCCTTTTTTATAGTCAACACACACCCTGCACACGAACCAGGAGAGCACTGGTTGGCCCTCACTCTTGAGGAAGGCAAAAAAGGCATTCTTTCGGATTCTCCCCGGATTTTTCACATTATCCTAAAAGCATCTTGCAATTTTTAGAAAACCGTTGCGAATCTATTTTATACCACAACCGTCAGCTTCAACACGTTCTGTCTACGTGTGCGGTCAGCATTGTGTTTATTATTTATGCCACAGAGTCTGCGGTCTATCTTTTGAAAATGTGCTGTCTTTGTATCAAGATGATGTGATGAAGAATGATGTTATGGTATCAAAGTTTGTGAAAAAATATCAAAGTTGTATGAGCTTGCAAAGAGCCGGATCTTTTCACCACACCGTCTGTTCTTTACAAATGTTTAAAGATTGTTACAACTTTATATAAATAAAGATGGATCTGGAGACTGTTAAATTTGTTTGAATAATTTTTTATTCAAATAAAGCCAGCTAGGGGATAAAGGTATATGTTTCTTTCGTTTTCCTGATCTTAACTGCGGAAGTGATGTTTCCATCTCATAGTCCCAGCGCGGTGCTAAGGGCGTCTGTTTTTTTTTCTTTCCCTTCTTCAACACTAGGGGTGACCCCTCATCGTCGTCGTCCCAAAGCGGTCCTCCCTTCTGAAGTTTATGATATTGCTTGCGAGCACGGGGGTTACTCATCAAGGATGAAGGGATGTTGAGCTCCCGTAAAGTATTTAGAAACCCCATCCATCCCTTGGGTTCTCTGGATTTTTTATGCGTGACGGAGAGATTTTTAATCAGGTCTAGCAGGTGTGAGCCTTTCACAATCTCTCCTTTTATGGACAAACTCTCCTGAAGGAGCTCTTGGTTAATTTCTTCATAATGTACTCTGCATTGTTACGGTAGCAAACAGGTAGGTTTTGCAGCACCTCACTAGCAGTTTCATCCAGCGTTACTTGCTTGTCTTCTCGCTGATTTTCTTGTTCCCCTGATTCTTGGGTTAGAGTCAAAGTGACAGGACGGTCATCTTTCTCATCTTGGTTGAGTAATGCTAGGTATCTTTGCAGCAGAGCGTTGTATTTTTTAATTTTATCATGAGCGTTCAAACCCTTTTCGTTTAACACATCCCTCATTTTTACATCCAAATAATTTTCTGCCATACGTCTCATCGTTTCCCCGGCGCCGGGAGCAGAAGCTACCGACTGACTCAGACGGTTTAGCTGTTGCAGCGAAATCAAAAACATCTTTTGACTCATGATTTATCTTCTAATAAGCCCTCCCAGCAACTCTCCAAATATCGGCACCACTACCGACAGTAAAGGTAAAAGAAAACCTCCAGACTGTTTTCTCAGAGCCTGGTGTTTGGTTTTTAGACTGTTTTTTTTTTATTGGCCAGCAACTTGGCATTTTCTTTTTTATATTGAGCCGATGTCAGGGGAATGTTTCCTTTTAAGAGGTTTAAGGGGAGCTCGCACAGAGACTGCAGAAAGTCAGATGAACAATGGTTGAGAATATCTTTATGTTTCTGAGGCGTGGCGTGACAAAGCGCGTAGTAAAGGTGCATTTCTTTTTAAACGCGCCGACATACTGGATCAGAACTTGGATTTAGGTAGATAGACGACGGGCCACTGATGGGGGAGTATTCCCGTCCTTAGTCTGTATTGTTCTGGACAGCTGGGTGTGAGATCGATGATTAAATACCCGTGAGGATCTTTGGTAGCATCTTCAAAACTTTCTAATAAAAAGGCTTTTCGCCCGGGAAACATCTGTTGAGCAAATATATTCAACTGTAATCTGTCTCGAGGGTTTTTAAACAGTACCAGATAATTACTGTTTAAACTGATGGTGCGGCTGTGCTTACCTTGATGGAAAAGATTTTGAGTCAGCATCATGACGGACATGTTCTTGTGATGTCTGTATTGTGTAAAAATTTTGACTACATCGGGATGGTCAGAGGCCTGAAAAATGACATCGTCCAAAATAATCAAATGATTTTGATCAGATGGAAACAGTTTGTCATCATCAAAAGAAGGAGGCAGGCCTTCAACAAATTTCTTCTTTTGCAGTTCAGCATACAACGGTTGAAACGATGTAAAAATCCATACAATGTTATCAGGCAGTATATCCATCACATTCTTTTATCATATACAACTCTGAACTTTTTTTTGAATGATGTGTTTTTTAGAAGGAAGCCTTTCTTATCTTGCACAATATTGTGTTGAGGGATTTCAATTCCCCTCTCATCAGAGTTTTGCACATAATCCTGAACCAGGTCTTTGAGGCTATCAAAGTTGACAATTTCACAGCATTGGTGTGTCTGCGTAATGCCTTTTATGCGTAAAACAACCTTGTTGTTTTGAGTTTGGTAAGCATAACTTTTTGGACCCGCCACCACAAATTCTTTGATGCTATCTCCCCCTAACTCATCCGTCAAATCTCCCAGGTAATTACCCAGCTTGAGCAGCGTCTCTCCCTCTTTTGTGACATAGATGAGGCTGTCTGTGTCGCAGTAAAGGACTCTGTCTTGCAACTGTTCCAAATACCTGTACAAAGTCAGACGTCTGTAGGCTGTGGTGAAAGCGGCTATAAAAAGTTATCTACCTTGTTTGGTAGCGGGATACAGCATTCTCCGTAAGACCACTGAACCAAAGCCACTTGACGAATGAGAAGTAGTTGACTTTATATTTTTCAGAAAACATGTGGTTAAAGAATTCTTCCGGGTCTGTGACTAGTTTGGTTTGTGTTTGATTGCATCTCTGCGCGAACTTACCCCAAAAGGAGTTCAGACATAATTTAGACACTTGTCTTTTAGCAGGGTTTGGTCTGATTTTATCCGCCTCCAGCAAAATCCCTTGGTTTGCATGATAGTCACTGATGTACTTTTCTCTGCTTTCCTGATCTACAGCGTCAGATGGGTAATCCGAAGCTTCCTGTTTACCTTTCAGAAAAGTGTGCATATAGTCAACAAAAATAGAATCACTGCGTCTATCAAAGTGCCATACCTCAGTTATTTCAGCTATCCGATAGCCCATCTCCAAAGCCTTGTTAAATTCAGGAGTGACCCAGACACCTGTCAACGCTCTGTCATCATCGTTATGCTGACACGGACCCTCCTGCAAATTGAGCTCAGCGCATGCTCGGCAAAGGGTAAACACAAGCTTACCCCCCGTCGTTCTATAGGGCAGGACTCTCTCGGCGGGTAGACCCTTGCCCTGATTAGCCCAAAGTAGCTTTGAGGTTCTTGGAAATCTTTATAGATTATTTCAGGGTGTCCGAGAGGATAGGGGAAGTTGGTGTTACAGTAAGGATAGAGAGATGTCACATCTACATAAGAGATTGTCTCGTTCGACACAGCGGTGTGTCTCAACTTTATAGCAGAGGTACGCCCTCCATACAAAGCTTCGCGGGGTGACAACGGCTGTGGAGCCTTATATTGTTTGAGAAACTCCTTCAGCCCGTGATGAGATTTTTTCAACATCGTCCACGTGTGCTCACGCATGATGATGAGTTTTACCTTGTGCGTGGCTTCTAACTCACGTAATTTCTCCATGCAGCGCGTCTGCAACTCTCCGAAGGGGCGACCCGTCAGAGGACAGGTGTCGTGCGCTTGACAGCAAATTGAACAACCGTGATAGAAACATCCTAGAAACTCATAGGCATATTTCACCCCAGCGATCTCAGCATACCTGTCTACAAAGAAGCGCCCCAGCTGTTTTTCCCCCTTATTTAAAGCATGTTGGATAGGGATGCCGCGGGTGTGTGACAACCACTCTAACCACTGGATACCGGCGTTTGAAAATGTTTTGAACTGACGCCTGTAGTCGTCCGGAGAGGGGATTGCTAATGTTTTAGGTGGTAGAAAGTTTGTCAGAAACACCTTCATGCATGCCGACGCAATGGTCGCACGGCTGAAGGGGTCAACGGCGGTTTCAGAGATGTACTGTTTTCTGAAAAGCATGCAACCCTCAGCGAGAATGTCTACATCATTTTGACAATAGAGGCGAGCCTCTTTCATGAAGTTGAATGTGCCGTGCCGCACCGTCGCATACCAACTGTAAAAGTCTGTTAGTTGCTCCGTTGTCATGGTTTCAATACCGTAAGCCTGAGGGGGAGGGTACTCACCTGTATAACTCAAATGGGCCTCTGAGCTGAAACCATGACGAAAGTACCCCTTTACTTTATCACTGAAACTGAGCGCTTTCAGGAAATTAGCTAAACGCATGGTTAAAAAGGATAGAGAGTCGATGTATCTTTGTTTGTAATCGATATCGGTGATACAAATTACTTTTGATCCTTGCATAATCAAAGAGGGCTTTAATCCCTGTTCGACCATGGCTTTGATAAGGAGATAGCTGTCAAAACCGCGGGCATTGTGTGCTATAAACACTGTTTTTGTACAAAGGTCGTCTGAAATGCAGTAGAAACTCTTTGGCACAATCTGCACCCTGAGAGCTCCATGTTTTACCATCTAAGGTTCGTGTACACACTAAAAACGGAACGTGAACGCCGTTCTTGTCAACGTATGTTTCAAAATCATAAAACACCACTTTTTCATTGTGTTTTGTTTCAGGGGGTATCGTTTGGATGTAGCACTGATGAACCTCAGTCTCAGAGTCAGAGTTCAATTTCTCGTCGCAAATTTTACATTTCGCAGTCTGACATTTGTGTCGTTTACCATTACCGTTCATAGCACATTTGGTACATTTTTTGTACAAGGCACAAGCGCTGGCATATGTTTGACTTCTCGATCTCTCTGTAGGTTCTTTGTGTTTGGCCAAACAGAAAGGCGAGCGACATGTTCTGTTGCATTGGTCACACACAACAGGTTGACACGGCCTCTGTGTACAACTGGGGTCAAAGCATACGGTGCAACGAGCTTCGCAAGTATGGCCTAACACGGTGTTAAAACCTGTAAAGCAGTGCTCACAAACATAAGGCGAACCTAGAAAGGCTTTGAGATTTTTAACCGCATAGTAGTGATTTTGGAAGACAAACAAAATCAGGGTTTTACTCTGTCTTGGGCTATCTGTCAAGAATTTGCGGAGAGCTCTGTCTTCCTCGGTTCTGTAAAACACTACAATTGTACAGTCCAACGCGGTTTCAAATTTAGGGATGTCGCTAAAAGATACAGCGGTCTGCTTGTCTAATCCTACATCATTTTGAAGCTGTCTACCACGTTCGAGGGCTTCTCTATCGCTGATATCAGGATCTAACAGATGAGCCAGACAGATGGCAAAACATAGTTGATTCTCTCTGTTGTGGACAATGTACAGAAAACGTCTTTTTTTTTTAATGATTTCACTGTCTAGCATTTTCCCAAGAAATCGTTTCCCCCCACCCCTAGGGTTCTGGATCATTTCTACGACAAGTTCTAGCTGACCATCGGCCATAACGGCCCAGTTAGACTGCACAACACAGAGTAAGAGCCTCATTAGATAAGACGACCGAGACGTTACTATGGAGATTTTGCCCGCGCAGCTCTAACTGTACCGCGTCTCGAGGAGTCACGTATGCTAATGCTTGTTGTAGCAACACATCAGCTTGCTGTAAGGCTGGGTTGTAAAAAATGCTGTAATCCACTATTCCATCTGCGTTAAGAGGGGGTGGAAAGTTTAACAACTGTCTGATTTGATAATTTGCAAATTGGCTTCGCCGCACAACGTGTGGTTGTGGGGAAATACGAGCACCTCCTTGCTGCACAGGAGGACTGGGTATACTGAGATCGATGTAGTTTGGAGGTGTCTGAGGGTCTGATAAAGTGGGACTTTGTTCGAGCTGGACATTATTTATTCTGATTGTTTCGTCTAGTGATGATTCATTCTCTAACTGTTCAAGGTTAGCGAGAGCTTGATTTAAACCAAGGAGAGGATCTACAGGCTGTTCGGAGCTGTTAGATGTAGCGGCTGTGTCGTTTTTCATTCAAATCATTTTCAGTTAAATCATTTTGAAAACCCAACGCATTCTGGAGATTTTGTCAAGTCAAGTCTGCTTTATTGTCAATTCTTCCACACGTACATTACATACATACAGAGAATCGAAATTGCGTTACTCTCAGACCCCCGGTGCATACAGATAACACTAACAGTAGAGCCTAAAATCTAGATCAAATATAAAATATAAGCTAAAACTATACAGTAAGGGAATACAAAAAAGAGACATAATAAAAAAATAAAATAAAATAAAAATAGGTTGACTAAAAGCAGCGCAAGGCACATGGCAGATAAAGTGCAAACCAGTGAACAAACAAGGTGACAAAGAGCTTATTTTAATTAAACTGACTGAGGTTGTAGAATGGCGTCAGTTCCATGGTGAATGAGGTAGTGAGCAGACCAATGCTACACAAAGTGACTGGTGCATGACATCGTATGTCAGTGGAAGGTCCTGGGGATGTGGGATCGGGGGGGGGTTCATAGTTCAGTGGTGCCTGGGGCAGAAGAGGGACGGGGGGGCAAGTTTGGGAGCGAGTTCAGCTTCCTGACAGCCTGATGGATGAAGCTGTCCTTCAGTCTGTTGGTCCTGGCCTGGAGACTCAGCAGTCTCCTCCCTGATGGCAGCAGACTGAAGAAGCTGTGTGACGGGTGTGTGGGATCACCTGCAATGCAGAGGGCTTTGCGAATGAGACGGGTTCCATATTTTGTGCTACTGGGTCTGTTAAACTCTCTAACAATTCAAGGACATTATTTATTCTGATTGTTTCATTTGGTGATGATTCATTCTCTAATTGTTCAAGGTTAGCGAGAGCTTGATTTAAAGCAAGGAGAGGATCTACAGGCTGTTCAGAGCTGTTAGATGTAGCGGCTGTGTTGTTTTCATTCAAATCATTTTCAGTTAAATCGTTTTGAAAACCCAACTCATTCTGGAGATTTTGTGCAAAACTCTCTAACAAATCAATAGCTAATAGTGTGTGTTGATCCATGACCTCATACAAATCAAACACTTTTAAAAACCTTAAATCAACATCATTGCAATTTATACAGATGATAAAAATCACAGTCTGAAACAGTTTACAAATTGTCACTTTGTGCACCTAACTTCTGACAGATGAGCCAAAGGGCTCTAGACATCAGCTCCAATTGCTGGCGTGTAGTTCTAAAGCACTGAGGACACCTGGATGGTCTGGACCTGGGTCTGTTTGCTAGAGACAAAAAAGAAAACATTAACTTCATAAACGGACAGATTTCATAAACACAGCAACCCCTTAAGGTATGTAAACAAACAGCCAGACCGTGTGTCTGTGTGTGTGTGTGTGTGTGTGTGTGTGTGCGCGCGTGTGCGCATGTGTGTGTGCATGTGCATGCGTGTGTGTGTATGCATGTGCGTGCGCGTGCATGTGTGTGTCTGTGTGTGTGTGTGTGTGAGTGAGAGAGTCACAACTTGCTGTGAAGACAAGAGTAAGGACCAAAAACAGCTGTTTTTACTTTAAGAGAGACTGATGAGAATAACAAAAGCAAAACCCCTAGAATTTATGGCATCTTATTCATATATTAAAAAACACCAAGATAACGCTATAACTCAACCAACGCCGTTAATAGCTTATAACAACAGACAGTCAAATACAACTTATGAGACTCAGCTTTGTAGAAAATTACGTTTCAAAGCAAGGCCTATTTAATTTCACACATATAACTTATCTCTATATTTAAAAAACACCAGGATAACGCTATAACTCAACCAACACCGTTAATAGCTTATAACAACACACAGTCAAATATACCTTGTGAGACTCAGCTTTGTAGAAAGTTAATTTTTAAGCACAGCCTATTTAATTTCACACATACAAAACCATCCGTGTATGCTTATGATGTAAAATGAGAGAAAAGGAACGTACATTGTTCCCTTCTGGGTAATTATTACATTTATACGGCGTGATTGAATCGTCTCACAATGTACTGTAAAACAATTTAAAAAGCAAATAGACTTACAGCGTGCCGATGGAAATCCTTCGCTGGAAGCCCCGCAGGATCTCAGGTGTGGATTCTCAGAACTGGTTCTCCTGTTGTTGCGACCCGATGAGAATCCTGGATCTCTGTCCGCTGGTTGAGGCCTAGACCTCTCCGCGGCCATCAGCGGTTGATTAACGGTTGAGACAGACTCTCCGTGAAATGGCGGTTGTTCTTCAAAATTCTGATGCGGTATCACATCACCTGGATCTCTTCCGGTTAACCGGGCAGCCTCTAAAGAATGTATAATGTTTTGACCGTCTGAGGCATGCCCCGTTGTGTCATCCTGTGGCTGTGATGATGGCGATAAACCTTCTTGGAAATATTGGTCCAAATCGCCCCACAGATCTAGCATGAGAAAAAAGTTTTTGATAAATATTCTGTGTAAGTTTTAGGTAAAAAAAAAAAAAAAGGTAAAAAATGTAGCAACTCACCGGGTAATACCACGTCCTCTGAAAGCACAGATGAGGAGTCAGTATCAGATGAGGTCTCGGATGTTGAGGTATCAGTTGATGACTCTGAAAGATAATTTATAATCACGGTAGGAAATAAAAGTCTTTTAGATATTTCAGTATTAAAAATACATAATGTAGACCTGTACTTACCAGACTCCTCTGCTTGAAGGTTCAGCCCTCCGTTTAGAGTCACTGCAAAGAATGAAAAAGTCCCTATGTTTCTGCCTAAAGGTTTAAACGTGTAAAATTTAGCTTTAAAGATATAAGTAATTTACCGGATGCTTGAGCCATTCTCCGTTGTCAGATTCAGAAGTCCTATTCTCTGCGTCGTCTTTAACTAGTATTTATATCCCCCAATACAGATATATCTGGTGACACAGCACAGAGACCTCTCCACACGCTGTACCTGCTATATCTGAAGCAGTTGGTTATATGACCTGAGCTCCTCCTGGTACACAATACTATGTAAATGCCTAAAGTTCACACTTCCTCCATTCTTCTTGATCTTCACAGGCCGCTGCATTCCATTCCCGGGTGTTATCTGTCACAGTCTGTCTTGTTCTCGTCCTGTCACTTCGCACTTCAGGCTCCCCTTCACTCTGCACTCCCTCACCTGATTATTAATTCCCAGCACCTGTCACCCATCGCACACCTGCACATAATCAGCCACTCTACTCCCTATATATACCCAGCTCCTCACCTCAGTCAGTGTCCGGTCTCGTTCGCTAGAAGGACAGAGCTACGCCTCCTACCTTCAGTTTACCACGGACTCTACTACGACGCTATTCCTGGTTCTCAGTCATCCAGAGCTACTAACCTTCTACTCGATTCCAGTCTCCTGTGGGTAACAGTGCTCACCCGGCTCCGGAGTGTCTTCCGTCTCCAGTGTGTGTTACTCCAGTTCCCGTCACCTCGTGTGCAGCTATCCAGCTCCTGTACTTCACTCCCATCAGTGATCCAAGGGACGGTATCTTCTCTGCTCTTACAAACTCTCTAATTATCTCTGTAATCAATAAACCCTCGAAATCACCTTACCTGTGTCTCCGGGTTGGTCTGTTCCGTAACATTATCAGAGCGGCTGGTCAGTGAGGATATGCGAGTCACCCCCCATGCAATGATCAAACAGTCTATATCAACAGGGTGCCGGCTCTGGCCTGCCAACACATGTGCATACATACATTTCCTATTATGATATTGTGAAACTTTAAAGTATAATCTTTTTTCAATATGCCTTAAGACCATAAAAGAGACATTTCTTGATCTGTCTTCATACAAAGGGACTTCAGAAAGAGCAGGAAACATTGATCCTTTTAGGGACACAGGATGTATAGATGATTGAGAATTGCCTTAGGAAGCTGTATGGTTTCATTTACTCTGTGTGTGAGGAGATTCACGCGCCGATTTCAAACTGTCTTTAGGGTGATGGTATTACAGAGGAAAATCTGACGCCCTCATTCCTTGATCTTCACACAATCTGCACAGGAGTTGCAAGAGATGCTGCATGTAGACATTCATCAACGGATATCTGGACATTTATTCAGCTTCAAAACTTTAATCATTTATTTTTTTAGTTCACATTTTCACAAAATTATTGCCTCACGCAAGCTCTTCCTAACCATCCATCCATCCATCCATCTTCTTCCGCTTATCCGGGGCCGGGTCGCGGGGGCAGCAGTCTAAGCAGGGACTCCCAGACTTCCTTCGCCCCAGACACTTCCTCCAGCTCCTCCGGGGGGATCCCGAGGCGTTCCCAGGCCAGCCGAGAGACATAGTCCCTCCAGCGTGTCCTGGGTCTTCCCCGGGGCCGCCTCCCGGTGGGACATGCCCAGAACACCTCCCGAGGGAGGCGTCCAGGAGGCATCCGGATCAGATGCCCTAGCCACCTCAGCTGGCTCCTCTCGACGTGGAGGAGCAGCGGCTCTACTCGAGCTCCCCGTGTGACTGAGCTCCTCACCCTATCTCTAAGGGGGCGCCCAGCCACTCGGCGGAGGAAGCCCATTTCGGCCGCTTGTATCCGCGATCTTGTCCTTTCGGTCACTACCCAAAGCTCATGACCATAGGTGAGGGCAGGAGCGTAGATTGACCGGTAAATCGAGAGCTTTGTCTTTCGACTCAGCTCCTTCTTTACCACAACGGTCCGATACAGCGCCCGCATCACTGCAGGCGCTGCACCGATCCGCCTGTCAATCTCACGCTCCATCCGTCCCTCACTCGTGAACAAGACCCCGAGATACTTAAACTCCTCCACTTGGGGCAAGGACTCCCCACCCACGCGAAGAGAGCAAACCACCTTTTTCCGGTCAAGAACCATGGCCTCAGATTTGGAAGAGCTGATTCTCATCCCAGCTGCTTCACACTCGGCTGCAAACCGTCCCAGTGCATGCTGCAGGTCCTGGTTTGAAGAAGCCATCAGAACGACATCATCTGCAAACAGCAGAGATGAGATCCTGTGGTTCCCAAACCGGACACCCTCCGCCCCTGACTGCGCCTAGAAATTCTGTCCATATAAATTATGAACAGAACCGGTGACAAAGGGCAGCCCTGGCGGAGTCCAACATG
Source organism: Siniperca chuatsi (assembly GCF_020085105.1). NCBI lineage: Eukaryota > Metazoa > Chordata > Actinopteri > Centrarchiformes > Sinipercidae > Siniperca > Siniperca chuatsi. The sequence continues at coordinate 34,952,997 of NC_058042.1, forward strand.
CACCGGGAACAGGTCTGACTTACTGCCGGCAATGCGAACACAGCTCCTGCTCCGGTTATACAGGGACCGGACAGCCCTTAGCAAAGGGCCCCGGACCCCATACTCCCAGAGCACTCCCCACAAAGCGCCCGGGGCACACGGTCGAATGCCTTCTCCAGATCCACAAAGCACATGTGGACTGGTTGGGCAAACTCCCATGAACCCTCGAGCACCCGATGGAGAGTATAGAGCTGGTCCAGTGTTCCACGACCGGGACGAAAACCACTCTGCTCCTCCTGAATCCGAGGTTCGACTATCGGACGAATTCTCCTCTCCAGTACCCTGGAATAGACCTTACCGGGAAGCTGAGAAGTGTGATCCCTCTGTGATTGGAACACACCCTCCGGTCCCCTTCTTATACAGAGGGACCACCACCCCGGTCTGCCAGTCCAGAGGCACTGTCCCAGACCGCCACGCGATGTTGCAGAGACGTGTCAGCCAAGACAGTCCCACAACATCCAGAGACTTAAGATACTCAGGACGGATCTCATCCACCCCCAAGCCTTGCCACCAAGGAGCTTGCCAACAACCTCAGTGACTTCGGCCAGGGTGATGGATGAGTCCGCCTCCGGGTCCCCAGCCTCCGCTTCCTCTTCGGAAGACGTGACAGCGGGATTGAGGAGATCCTCAAAGTATTCCTTCCACCGTCCGACAACATCCCCAGTCGAGGTCAACAGCTCTCCACCCGCACCGTACAAGGTGTTGGTGAAGAACTGCTTCCCCCTCCTGAGCCGTCGGACGGTTTGCCAGAATTTCTTTGAGGCCGACCGATAGTCCTCCTCCATGGCCTCTCCGAACCTCTCCCAGTCCTGAGTTTTGCCTCTGTGACCGCACGGGCTGCAGCACGCTTAGCCTGCCGGTACCTGTCAGCTGCCTCGGGAGTCCCACGAGCCAACAAGGCCCGATAGGACTCCTTCTTCAGCCTGACGGCATCCCTTACTTCCGGCGTCCACCACCGTGTTCGGGGATTGCCGCGCGACAGGCACCAGAAACCTTGCGACCACAGCTACGAGCCGCCCGCATCGACAATGGAGGTGGAAAACATGGTCCACTCGGACTCAATGTCCCCAACCTCCCGGGATCTGGGAGAAGCTCTCCCGGAGGTGTGAGTTGTAGACCCTGCTGGCAGAGGGCTCCGCCAGGCGTTCCCAGCAGACCCTCACGATACGCTTGGGCCTGCCAAGTCTGTCCGGCTTCCTCCCCGCCAGCGGATCCAACTCACCACCAGGTGGTGATCGGTTGACAGCTCCGCCCCTCTCTTCACCCGAGTGTCCAAGACACGCGGCCGCCGGAGGTCAGATGATACGACAACAAAGTCGATCATCGACCTCCGCCTAGGGTGTCCTGGTGCCACGTGCACTGATGGACACCCTTGTGCTTGAACATGGTGTTAGTTATGGACAAACTGTAACTAGCACAGAAGTCCAACAACTGAACACTGCTCGGGTTCAGATCAGGGGCCGTTCCTTCCGATTACCCCTCTCCAGGTGTCACTGTCGTTGCCCACGTGGGCGTTGAAGTCCCCAGTAGAACAACGGAGTCCCGGGTGGTGCACTGTCTAGTACCCCTCCCAGGGACTCCAAGAAGGCCTGGTACTCTGCACTGCTGTTCGGCCCGTAGGCCGCCACAACAGTGAGAGACCTGTCCCCACCCGGAGGCGGAGGGACGCGACCCTCTCGTTCACTGGGGTAAACTCCAACACGTGACGGCTGAGCTGTGGGGCTATGAGCAGGCCCACACCAGCCGCCTCTCCCGCCCGGCAACGCCAGAGAAATGGAGCGTCCAGCCCCTCTCGAGGAGACGGGTTCCAGAGCCCAGGCTGTGCGTGGAGGCGAGGCCGACTATATCTAGCCGGTAACGCTCAACCTCCCGCACAAGCTCAGGCTCCTTCCCCCCCCGAAGTGACATTCCATGTCCCTAGAGCCAGTTTCTGTGTCCGGAGATCTGGTCGCCGGCCCCTGCCTTCGACTGCCGCCCAGATCTCTCTGCACCGGCCCCTTACGGATCCTCCTGCGGGTGGTGGGTCCACGGGAGGACGGCCCCACGTCGCTCCTTCGGGCTGTGCCCGGCCGGGCCCCGTGGGGAAAGGCCCGGCCACCAGGCGCTCGCCGTCGGGCACCCACCCCAGGCCTGGCTCCAGGGTGGGGCCCCGGTAGCGCCAATCCGGGCGACGTAACTGGCCTTGATTTTAAATAATCCATAACCTATTTTCCCATTGGCTAACCCTCCCTTTGGTTCACGCAAACTCCGCCTACCCTCCCACATCTTTCCAATTCATTCACACCTCACTCTGCTCCGGACAGACAACAGAGAAGGACGTGTCTTTTGCTCCTGAAAGATTAGATTTTACAGCTGGTAAATTTGTCAATTATTTTTATACTTTTGATACTATTGATTTCACTTAAATGATTGAATTATTTAATCATGTTATTTAATTTACAGGGTTTTTCATTCCCACGCCTACTTTACTCCCATTCGCTCCTGCTCACCACGCATGCTTCACGCTCATTGGCTCCTGCTAACCACGCCTGCTTCACGCTCAGTGGTCCACGCATAAGGCCACTCACTTCTGTGTGACGCACTTCCGGGGGTGTTAATCAAAGGTCAAAGGTCACCATCAATCATTTGTCAATTAAAAAGTGACAGAAGGTATTGTTTATCTCTCTCTATTATATTTTGATTTGCTTAGTACTCCTATTCCTGTGTGCATTGACGTGATAGTGAGCAGCTGTAACAAAAGAGTTTCCCCTCTGGGATCAATAAAGTATTTCTGATTCTGAACTCACAGTTCAAGTACCTCAGCTCCCCAGTCATTCTTCACCTGATAAAGATTTTTTAGTGTGTCGTAGAAAAGGTTTCAGTCGTAGTCATCTGGACACTGTTTTCAGAATAAAGACGTTTCGGCTCCCATCCGGAAGTCATTCTCAATTGTGAAAAAATGGGACAAGAATCTACCTGAGTATCTGTTAATTAGCTAGTTTCACCTGAAACTGACCTAATTGTTTCCAAGATGGCCCAGTAATCAGTAATCATGCCTATTGTTTTCTGGCTGCACCTTCCTCATCACTGTTAAGTACCTGATTAGCATGTGATTGGCGTGACCAAGGTGTTAATACACTGTGATCGTTCTGTTATGAATGGAGCAGTGTACAAACTCGATTCAGACAAAAGCATCCAGAGGCACTATACTGTATATCCATTGCTAGCCCATGAACTTAATTGTCCTTTGCTCCAATTGCAAAGCCATCCCAGAGGCATGTGACTTCTTTGATCTCCAGGAGTGTCTCTACGCTTTCTTTTCCACATCTTTTGTCCACAATCATAAATTACAAGCCTCTAAAGAATAACTAAATTCCTAAACCATTTTTTTCCAGCTGTATATTTAGTAATGCGGTTGATGGATTCAGGACCAAATCTTGACATTTTAATGCAAAGTATTTGAATTCTACAAATTGTGCATAGCGACTGCCCTCTACTGGTTGAAACCAGGCTATTGCAATTGAATTTTGCTATTAGTTGATCTGGTGGCAGGTGACGTATATGGTGGCAGCTTTCATCACCAACCCCCCCTCCCTGCCCCCTCATGTTTGAAAAGTCACATGTCACATGTTTCGCTGCTCTGATTGGTTGTAGGTCTGGGCCTGCGTCTAGTCTGCAGGTCTGTCCAGCGCAACGCACCAGGCTAATGAAACTCATATCAAACAGTCAAACTAGGCAGTGCTGATCAAATATGAATCAAGCTTCTGTTACTGCATTGCCCAATTTCCACCTCAAATGTTTTCAGAAACACATTTTAGTGTGCTGTTTGTGACTAGGCCACTATTTTTGTCCTGCTTGAAAATGGACCAAGCACCGCCCCGCTGAGCACTACGTAAAGGCACATGTTTTGTTGCTCTGAAGAGGTTGTAGGTCTATCTAATTACACTCCCTCCCAGCGCTGCCTATGCCCATACTTTTTTCACGCTCTAGAGACATTTTTGAATTTCCAGGGTAGAGGAACTTCAGCCAAAACTTTGGGGTTTAGGTACTCTTTAAGAAGCAACTAGAGGTAGGGGGCAGAGAACCAGTGCCAGACTGAGTCTGTGAATGCCATTCTACAAAACCTCTCTGCTTTTATCCAGACCTTAGGGAGCATTTCAGCACCTCTAGCTAAGGGACAGGAAAGCAAGCTTTGCAGATTCAGTACCATCTACATGCTTGTCATGTTTCAGACACTGCTCTCAGTAACTCAGGGCCTACACAAATACCTACAGAAAGAAATAGTTGATTTGGTGCAGGGAATGGAATATAAAACGGCAGTTTGAGTACACTCAAAAATGACCAGAACGATGAGAAAGCACATGAAGTGTATTAGAAGACCAAGGCCCTGTGTGAAGATCTTGATATTCATGTTACTGGGACACAAAGGAACAAGCGAAAAAACATGGAGCAGATAATGGAAAGAAAGACAACAGCAGATGATGGAGAGAGAGAGAAGGCAGGCAGCAGCAGATGATAGAGGCAGATGATGGAGAGAGAGAGAGAGAGAGAAGACAGACAGACAACCGCAGATGATGGGGAGAGAACGAGGTCAGACAGACAGCAGCAGCAGATGATGGAGAGGTGAACGGTGCAGCACTACACTGCATGAACTGTATCTGAAAATTGTGTGTGTATATATGTGTGTTTATCAAAAAATAAAAGTCCGGTGAAGATCCCACCGGACCCCCCCTACAAGGCTCTGAATGTCCTCAAATCCTAGAAACGCTCCTTTATGTGATGTGCCTTCCTGTCGTAATAGGGGTTACAGTGGAAAAGATGACAAGTAGTGTGTGGCACTAGGCTTTATATGCGTGATGTCATCACAGCTGTGCTGTGAGATTTTATGCGCTGTATTGCATGTCTCATCCAATAGGAGTCCGGTGTTTAGATTCAACTGAGATCTCGCTTTGGCTTCCACCGGGATCTCACGTCAGTCTTGCACCTAGGTGTGAGTTAACGGCTGTAGGGACATGGTGCCATTCTATTGTCTACTGACTACCATTTACTTAGTTTCTCAGTCAAGCCTCTTAGTGAAGGCTTCAGATTTTCCAGGTAGGCCTGTCTTTGTCTCTCACATGTGGTGAGGTGAGGCGAGGCCCAACATCAGCATTCCCACTAATAAAGATACTTAAGATGCTTTTAAGAAATGGAGCTTTGGTCTGCAACCACACTCCTTGCTAGTAACACTCACCAAAAAAGTGAGAATATCATGCATACACATTTGAGTTTTTCTAATTTAACTTGTTACGATATGTATAAAGAAAGCTGCTTTTGAACTAGGCTCAGAACAGGATGAAAGAAAAGGCATGAGGCAAAATTCCATTTGTCTTTTTTATTGGGCAAAGCTATCTGATGTCTGCTGAAACCGTCAGCTCATTTAAATCAGGGCTTAAAACATTATTGTTTACTGCAGCTTTCAAATACCTCCGATACATAATTTCATTTTTGCCTTTCATATTTAGCCTCTTCAACTACTTACTTGCTTTTGTTTTTATTGACTTTTGAATGCAATTTTTTTTTTAATCCTTAAAGGTGCTATTGATGACATTGATAACATCCAGCCACTAGATGATGCACTCCCCCTCCCCCCTTCCAGTCCAGTCCAGTGGGTGCCAGTTCGTTGCACAACCTGCATATTTCATGGTCAAGTGGAGTGAGACTCAGACTCAGTCATATTAAGTGATGAATCTTTCATCATAGAGTAATTAATTCATTTTGCAACAAATAACCCTACATTAGCTATAGATTTAGGTTACTTTGTGCGGTGGTGTTTCATGTAACATTATCTATGGTAATCTGAGGATATGGCTAGCTTGCTTTAGGTAACCCTTTTTTCCCCCATCATTCCCCAATAATTATAGGTGCCCTATATTGCAACACTTACCGTAAAATGACATTTCAATCATCCTTACACTAGAAGACATTAGGTAAATATTTACATTTTAATCCAATCAAATAGTACAGTACAGTACGTTGTAGGGCTGCCATTAAAACAGTAAAAGTTATCATTAGCTAGTGTTAGTGATAGCGTAGTGTTGACCTAACATTAGTCCAAGTGTTTTCTTGCTGAAAACAAATCTCATAGCGGATTGTAAAAAACATCTGAGCCCCACACAGCAACAGTGGCTACAGGGAGAGAAAAGACGACTGTATGATCATGTCAGTATTTTCAGATTTTAATATTAGACGTGAGTACCGTAGCTGTTGAGCTCAATGCAGCTGGCTACATGGCTAGCTAGTCACAAGTAGCCTACCACAGCGAAGTGTCTCATAATACGTTAGACTGCTATATGAGATGACACCCTCAATAACAGTCACGTTTTGGGTCTAAACACTATAATGAGTAGTATTTACAGTGGTTCTGAACTTTAATTTACCTTCGACATGCCACATTGGTAATATATTGGGATCCCACGTCCACTTTGTTCTTAAATAAGAGCAACCATCAGTCCACCACAATCAACTTTTCCTGCATAAACTTGTACTGGCCCCGGGCCATCGGTTGTGTCGGACCCTGGCCCACTTCTAAATCCCCTCTGATACACATCTTCATTATAACATTACACTGTTTGAGGGAACTAAAACGTTAGGTAACTGGGCGCAACTGTCACTAATACTAATGTAGCTCCTCAGGGACTGATGTTGTTATTTTTCAAATTTTGACTATGGCTGTCGGTAGTTGTTGTTTATTTTGTTTAAATATGCAGAACTGTAATTTTATGGGTTATTGTTGTTCGGACTATTAAGCTAAGATAATAATATGTGCTAACGTCAGTCTCTGTTTTTTTCCACACTAATTGGCAACTATACCACGTGATACCAACGTCATTATACTATTGGCTCACAAGCCTTGTTAGAAGCAGGAACCAAACGTCAGACATCTCACACAGAGATACACAAAACCTTCATTTTGGACCCGTCAAAATCTTTAAAATGATTAATTCATAATCATGTTTTTTTTTAGGAAAAGTGATAATTTTATTCCGCACCTTGCTACAAGCTATGTGGATTTGTATTAATATTTTTTAAATATTTGCCTACATAAAAAATGTTATCTATATATTTGCTTGTTTTCGCCTTTTGTTTTTATTGTCTTTTAAGAGCAATTCTAATGTTTTCTTAATGTCTTATTTTTAATGAATTAAAGGCGGTGTCTGCCTAACACTAGTCTCACCTGAGAAAATTCAGACAAATCTAACATTTGGACTGAAGTGTCTTACAGAGGCTGTAGCAACTGTTTTTAGTAACTGCCTCATTAAAAGAAATGTAAAGGACAAAGGATGGGTCACCTTCACAGCTCTGTGTAACTACAATGCATTGGTTAGTGGCTAAATGATGGACAAACTTGTACTGGAACATGTTTATAAAGACAGTTGTAAATGCTGAGTGTTAGCAGCACTAAATTACTTGTATTGCCAGTCAATGATCTGCACTGTAAACATTACACAAGGTGACCTGGCCATATCCCTCTGCTTTGTCAGTAAATTTACTACTTTGAATTTACCCTCTGCCATATGTGCATTTAGAGGGAAAATCCGACGACATTCACCTACAACAGCGGTATATGTGCGCGGCGTGACCAGTGTTGTTTCAAAGGCTGTTCCCCTGTTGAAATGTGTTTCCCTCCCGTTAGAATTGTGTTTCCCGTCACAACTATTTTTAGACATTTGTATACACAGGAAGCTTTTCAAAAGCGAAAATTATCAGATCTGTGAAGTTGAAGTAAAAAATTTCTACATAAAATATTCATATTTATTTAGGTTGTGATATGTGCATTTGTAAAACAGTTTTACATTTGTTCAAATTGCTTGGTATTTGTGTGTGGATTGGAACACACATTTGTGAGTACCCAAAATTACGCACATATCGTTGCACACATATGTAAATCTTATTTTTCATTTGTAGATCAATACACATTTAGATTTGCAATCTAATTTCTCTCCATAAAACTGTACTTGTAGTAATGTACAAGTGCCACAAGATGGAGACATCTATATCGAGGTACCATATAGGAACCGTGGGAGTCAGTGAATTTTCGACACGATTCTGCAAATGTTCACAATAAAAATTTTGTTAGGAAATTAAGGGATTCTGTCCACTGAACGCTAGAGGGCTTTTTTGTTGAAACGGATACAAGGAGACAAAAATGATGAGGCTTCATACTAAAATATGAGTAAATACTCTTATCAAACACAGGGAATTAGAATTGAAGGCCTGTCTCTAATATATGCCCGTTTTGAAGTAAAGGCCTGCACCCTTTGTAGGTATTAGAGAATTTACAGTAATTGTTTCCTCATTGGACGGGGGAGAATGGGGACGCTGGGAGAATGAAAACAATGATTCAGTTTAGACAAGCTCCTCAGACTAGTTAAATATGCAACCGATCCGAAATCCATGAGAAAGGTGGTTTATAAACACTGAATCCGGGTGAGATGACAGTTTGAATGTGACGCATTGAACATTCATTGGTGTGGACAGATGTTTTATCTGAATGAAGGGATTCGCACTCGAGGATGGTAGGATTAGGTTCATGAGATTTATATCTTTGCCTTGAAGGATTGTTGACCTAAGACAAGTGGATATATTGCTGCATGAGGGATGTATGCCTACCTCGTGAGAGGCTGAAACGGCAGGCCAGAGAATCTTGTTTGGCTTGAGTCTGATTGGATGTGAAGTGCTGGTTTAAAGTGGAGGCAGGCTGCAACATGGAGGCCTGGGTGGCAGTGAGGGACGCTGATGATGAGGCAGATGCTGAAGCATTTTTCCGGGGACTGAAGGCATGCGTAGGAAGCTTGACTGGAATAGCCAGAGACTACATGATAGCGATCAGTTGCCTGCAGCGGAGTATCCTGGAGTAGCAGGGTGGAGGCTGGGTGAGCAGGAGACAAGTAGGAGAAGAGACGTTTCTCCTCTTAGGCTGAGGAATTGGACATCAGCTTGTTAGTGCCAAGAAGAACTGAAAAAGGTAATGTGTGCCATTTGCATCAATCTGACACTGAAATGACAGCTGACAGCAGCAGAGAAAGGAACAGTTTTTAAACTTTGACAGCAATGAGATAATTTGCTCGCAGATGTCGTGTCAAAATCTGATTGGTTTAACTGAAAGTGTGAACGCCCTCAGTTAACTGATTGAGTTGGAAGAACCAACAAAGACAGAGGGAGAGTAAAAAATAAATAGAATAAGCATATTGATAGTCAGTCTTCCTGACTGAACTTACACTAAGCTTCATTAGTGGGTGGCAGCACGCTGTTTGGCTTTTTTTCTGTTAATTTTTTCCCCCTTCAACTAAATTGTTTTTGTTGGTCTTCTGGGGTAAATTTTTGAGAAACACCACCTTTTTGTCATGTATTTCTGCCTAATAACATCCTCTGCCTTTTATAGTGGGTGAGGGCATCACAAATACGTCTTTTAACTGCAGATCAATCCGCATTTGGTGCTCTAGTGAGTATTTCCAGCAGCAGGACGGTGTGTGTGGGCTTGAGTTAAAATAAACTACAGTGTGTGTGTTCATGGTAATGAAGGAACATGTCACCCAGTGACTTCAGCGTATCATTAGCTCTACTGAGAAGGTGATTGGCTGCAATCTGCCATTCCTGCAGGACATATATGCCTCCAGGACCCTGAGGTGAGCAGGAAAGATCATGGCCAACCCCTCCCACCCCGAACAGAAGCTTTTTGAAACACTCCCCTCTGGCAAGAGGCTGCGGTCCATCAAGACCAAAACCTCATGCCACAAGAACAGTTTATTCCAGACTGCAGCTGGCCCTATCAACAAGGTCCGAGACTTCCACTGACACTGCCTCTTATCCCGCCCCATGGACACTGCACGTTGCATTAATGTAAACTCTCCACATCTAACTATTGCACATATACTTTTTACTTTATACTGTGAACATTTGCACATTCTATAGTCAATATTTTGCACACTGTACAACTCTTTTCACTCTTTTTTCTCTCTCGCAAATTACTTGTATGTGAAAAACTACTTAACAATACAACTGTTTCTGATAGCTGACTCTGATTTCTGATTTTCTGTGCAACAGTGTGGCTCACTAATGTGTTTTAATAGTTTTTGGGCAACAATGGAGCTCTATGGCACAGAGGAATAATAAATATCACTTGATCAATTCATTGGTGGTTTGGGTCTGTACATGGGATTTGTTGATGAGAAAAAAATATAGAATATTACTAAATGAGTAAGTAATATCAGGAAGAAATTCTGAATGCAGCTGTGATTAAAGACCACCGGCAAGAGAAGGGCATAGTGAGTCGACAGGAAAACAAAACACAAACACAATGAGATTAAATTGATGATTTCATTATAAATCAGGAGCCAGCACACAGAAAACATCAAGAACACTGATCCTGGTACAGCAGTAACATTGTGACGTGAAGTGGGAGAATCTCGCTGCTGGATGAATATAATGCAGAGGATTTCAATAACAAGGCCACTCTACAACTCTACAGAGCTCTGAGACTACATCAACTGAACCTCATCAATTATTAACTAAAGCTGGAAACATGTTATTTTAAGAGAAATATGTGTCTGTGTGTGTGTGTGTGTGTGTGTGATACAGAGAGGAGTGAGCAGAGTTTTTGGTTGTATTCGACTTCAACATCAAAGCAGGATGAGATACTGTAGGTGTGTAAGTTTGTGTCTTCTAGTATTTATGCTCCACAAAATGATGGCCACATTAATAACAGTGATGTGTGTTTCAGTGCTGCAGGGCAGGGAGAATGGTTCCCATGCAGGGTCCGAAGCCCACCCTGTATCCATCTCCTTGGCAGTAACCTAAACAGAGGATGAGATGGGACAGAATTTTGTAAGTATTTTTGGGCATTATATGCTTTTATTAAGAGTCCACAGCAGAGAGATAGCAAGCAATTAAAGCAGAGAGATGGGGAATAACATACAATAAATAGGGTTTTTACATAGTAGGGGGGATAGTGCGCCAAGCCATGCCTAGAACAGGCTGTCGAGCTGCGCTAGCACGTGCATATGTTTTTCCACTGCACCACACAGGAAGGTTAAACTGTGATGTGTGGGAGGTGTGCAAGTCACAAACCAGGGTTGGCTGTTGTCAGCCCTGCTACAAAGCAGAGCCACAGCACAACAGCTATCCCCAGGTGTGATACTGTTGTGGAAACGCATGTCAATACGGCTTGGCATGACACAGCGAAAGTGGACCGACCCAGGCCCATGGAAAAACCCTAATAGGTCCCCAGTCAGACCAGCAACATTAATTTTTTAATGTATTTTTTTAAGGTCTTTACCTTAGAAAAAGACAGAAAAAAACTAATTTTAAAAACTAAATTAATTTTTGGGATTTTTCTAAAATCTTTTTAAAATTTTGGATAGTTAATCAGAGAGGTTTTGAAAGGGGCACGGTGGTGAACGCATGCAAGCTGTGAGGAAAGGTCATAAGTAGACACTACTTCAAGTGGCACTGCATCAATTTAACGTACAAAGTTTGTTGTGCTCACAGTCTGTGACAACAGTTTGACAACAGCCAAATCAGCAGCTGCAATAGAGAAGAAGCTGTTGGTTTGTCTGCGGTCGCAGGAGGGCATAGCTCCATATCCAGAGAGGTGACAGTCAGCATTCAGCTGACACTCTGGAAAAGATACATGTTGAGTGCCATGGGTGCAAGGGATGCGTTCACACCTGTGCCGGGCCTAGCAGCTATGCCATTGTTAGAAGAATTGCCTGCGTCAAAGATTTTCTTTTCCCAGTCAAATCTATTTCTTTATGATGCCTGCAAAGATGTCCTGCCATATTTGTTGTGTTGCATGGTACCCGCGTGTAGCATAGCCTACAAACTGCAGTTTTTATAACTCAACAAGGCAAGGCAAAATGTTGCCACACCAGTGACTTCAGGGAAGCAGAAGGATTTTCCAGTTCTGCTTTTTCTCCTTCATCTCCGACTCCGATGGTGTCTTGAAAAGATTTTTGATTTAGAATCGAAATCGTGACACAAAATTAATCACTGATTTAATGCACCCCTCAGAGAGCACGTGAATTGACCCAAATCAAAGACCCCCAGAATGCACGCTTGGTCTGGCTAAAAGCTAAAATGCTCACGGTGGATCTTCCAGCAATGACAGCAAGTTTACTTAATGTGAAATGTAAGGAAATAAAGCTGGGCTTTTTTTGTTTTTTATCAGCATATGTGTCATCTTCTCAGTTGTGTAGCAGATTAAAAGTTTAAATGATTTAACTGATCATATTGAATTACCTTATTTTTGGTAAGAGGAAGGAGCAGCTTTACACTCACTTATCAGAATAAAATCAGCGTTCATATTAAATAACAGTTAACTCAGTAAATTAATTTTAAAACAGGGCACCACTCCTTGACAAGGATAAATTAATTAATTCATTAATTAATTTAATTAATAATCAATAAAAATAATCAATAATCTGAAGTTGCTACAGAGCTCTTGTCTCGGGACAGTGACTGAAATATTTCATACACACAAACACACAATAACCAACATTTTATAAATGTTAATTTAACTACTAACTACACACACAGGGCAATACTACTAGACACACAAATGAACGGATAAATGCAACCATGAATGAATGATATGAACACAGTGATGAATAATTAAAAAGAGAATGACCATTTGACACAAAGGATGCAACGAATGATTGTTTGGTTAGCAGTATTGACTTGTGTAAACACAGGAAACCACTATGTGGAATCTTTTAATAGTAACCAATTAAATAAACTATAGACACCGTTCAGCAACTGAGAAGTTTTGGAAAGTCAAGGGGAGATTATTATTATTAGGGATTATTAATCACCTGAAGTAATTTAGCTATCATACCTATGTTGATGGGAGATCCAAATTTTTATCTACATAATTGTTCTTATTAAACTAAAGCATCAAATCCCAATGTCATAGAAAAGTATCTATTGTTTCACCTGAGTTTTGGCTGAGCAGGGCAAGCGTTACCCTGACGACAAGAGGAGAGGAGAAGCAGTGCAATTTCTCTGGAGCACTCGGTGGTGATGGGTTCCGGATGAAACTTCCCTGAGTTCCATGTTTCAGCCGTGGTGACGGTCCCATGGGCGACTCTGGCCTGAGTCGAATCTCTTCCTCCATAAGCAGGCTGATGAAGTTCGGTTGTGATGGCAATGCGGTGTGAGTGTCTGCCAGCTTTTGGCTGAGTTTAAAGTTGTTATGGCCCTCGACTTAACTCCGATGCTGCAACTGTATGTAGCAACTTCTTTAATCTGGTATCAGCAATTTAATTTCACTAATAAAGTTTCTTTCTTTAAGAGTTAAGTCTTTGAGTCTCTTTTGCTCCGTCTCTCCATCTCTCTCTATTTCTCTAAGGCCCAGGGTTTCTTCTTTTCTAACCTTGATAGATCTCGGAAATGGCATAGATCTGTTTTTACCAGGCCTATTTCTTTCAGAATTGTTGGATATCTGCATTTTTCCAACATGTTCTGTGTGCCTTTGGTCCCATGGGGTCAGTTGAGGCCTGCTGGGCCTCAGGATTCAGTCCGCCGTTGTCGCATCCTCCCCTGAGTTCCACTGTTGATCAACGGTCTTGGAGAGCAGCGGAGAAGAGACGTAAGAATAGAGTGAGCCAGGACAAAAAGTTTACTCTCATCTTAAAGTCTTCTGTAGGAGAGCGGGGTTGTTTGTGTTCAAGGCGCGAAACTTAGTCCACTCCCACCATATCTTATCATAATTCTTTCTGATGGTTTATTAAAGTGTAATTCTCCCATGTTAAAGCTTTGTCTTATCAGTTGCTGGAAGGCACCACGCACTTTATGAATAAAACGGGATATTGTCCACTTATAATCTAAATAATAAACAGACAGTTAATTAAAACAGTGTTAATTAAATGTCATACATGGTAGGCCTAATATATGTTATGACATTATGACGACACACCATATATAGGTTATCCTGACATATCTGTAACAGTAAATAAAATAGTAAAATAAAATCACAGTTATATCTCCAGAATGTCTTTTGTTTGTCTGCTTGTCTTTCCTTTCAGAGGAGTGAGAGGAGGAGGGGGGTTAGCAGACACACACATGCGCTCTCAGGGCCTTTGGAATTCTGCTTTTCACTTACATTTTCACTTTTTACCAGCTATGAAAAATTTGTTGTTGCATAGATACATATTCACATTTCATGTTCATTAGCTATTCATTAGGCATGTTCAACTGATTAAATATTAAGGTTCATTTGAAAGAGATCAGTTGAAAATATTCTTGGCAATATGTCATTAGAGTTGCAAGCAAGGATTTACACTGCTGAAACTGTATCCCAAATTATCACACATGCTGTCCAAAATTATTATGGATGTCCTTGAAAAAAATAGTTTTGTTAATGCAGAAAATAGTGATCATCATATTAATTTCTTTACATAAAGAACAGTTCTTGTTGACAGGGTCTAGGGGCATCAGCATGACAACATCGAGTTCCACACTCTTCTTACATTGTTACTCAGCGTAATTGATTGAAACATTGATCAATACATTTGATTTTGCATGGCAAAGTCATTTTTGTTATTCCTTTAGTCTTAGATTGACCAGTCCTGGTTTTCACTTGATGAAGACCAGAGATCATGAGATGTTCCTTAAAAGAGTGGTGTCAGGTTGTGTTCAGGTTGTGTGATTAGGGAGGGTAAGTTGTAATTTACTAGACTGGCTTAGGTTGTTCATGCTTTGTGAGTTTTTGCAGGCCGCCGTAAATCGAGAAATTGTCATTCAACCTTCCATTAGTGATCCGAGTCCAGCAAAGGTCATGGGACAGAGGAGCTTGCTGGAGATGGCTTATCAGTGCTCTGGACAGGCCTGGTTTATGACTTAGAAGCCAGCTTTCAGAAAAGTATAATCCTTTTCATTAATCCAAAAGATCCAAAATGTTCATCAGGATTAGGGTTTATCATGCTACAGTTGTACTGTAATGAACTGGTCATGTTCTACAGATGCCTGTTTGAACTTTTGTATTCAATAAAGTGGGGGATAAAAAATGTATTTAAAAAATGGAAAAAACCCCAACTTTATTTCTTTACATTTCACCAGCGTAAACAGACACACACTGGCATTGTAGTCGCCCTACAGGACGGCGTTCAGATCCGCCGGGACATGTGTGCAGGCGCATAGAGCGGTGTTCACAAACGCCAACTGCCATTTGCAACAGCATTTATAAATGACAGCTGCCAATATGAAACTAAATAATAATAATATTAATATAATAATATTATTATAATAAATAATAATAACAGACGTATAAACATCAAATGTTAGGGAAAAGGAGACGAATAATGACCACATTGGCTTTCCATACTCTTTACTTTAATATGTGGCCAGCAGCCTTTATGGAGTTTGTCAGTCATTTTTGATTGATTGCCTCTGCTGTCTTTGCTTGCTTGTGTCCTCTTTTCTGGTTAATTCTAGTAAGGCTATAATGAAGAGGTGCGGATGGTTGCATATTTATAATTTATAATCAGTTCTATGCACAGGCTACAAAGTGTCATTTAACAGAAAAGGAATTTATTCTTAGTTTGGACATTAGGGCTTGGTGGCGTGATGTTGTTCCACTACACATATGTTCACACGCAATTTATTTTGTAGCATAACAGAGTTTTCTATTTAATTGAATTAATTATCATATATCATCATATACCATTTTGCATCATATACCCCTTTTAAATACTGTACTTTTATTTTTTCTCAGTACATTTTTAATGCAATTTTACTTTTACTTGAGTAAAATATTCTAATACTCTTTCCATACCTGCTTTTTACTACATAATTTTATTCCATTATTAGTGTTGATTTTACACCAAAATGTTGTTTTCCTAATTAATAATATAGTTGAAATACAAAAAAAAACCAACTCTATATTTTCCAGTGAAATATCCAGTGATCTGGCTGCTGTGCTGAAGGTTCAGTCTAACCTGTGATGGTGACTTCATCTCCATCCTTCAGGAAGGTTCTAGTTTCTCCTCCTCCCAAATCGATGCTCTTAGACCCCTTACATGACAGCTCTAGCATAGAACCAAAACTCTCTGGATCCTGTTGAGATACAGTACACACAGTATAAGCATTGTACACTGTCTCTGTCTCTTTTATAGATAATCTGTTGGCGATAATGCATCTTCCAACATGAAACTGGTTAAATTGATGCTGAGAAGTTTAAAGCCCCAATGTGTATATATTTTTATTGCATTACATTAAGTTTTTGCTTGAAGAAAAAACAAATGTATTCTTTGTGTCACCAGTTCAGATCAGGTGGAACTTAAAAACAGAGGCTACAAAGTGCTTTACAGGAAAAAGAAAAAGGAAAGAGGAGATAAAGGTCCAGTGTGTAACATTATAATATTTATAAGTATGTTTTCATTAATGTATAATCATCTGAAAATAAGAATTGTTGTGTTTTCTTTACCTTTAGAATAAGCCGTTTTTATCTACATAGGGAGTGTGTCCCCTTCCACGGATTCGCCATGTTGCATCACCATGTGTCTACACTAGCCCAGAACGGACAAATCAAACAGTGGTTCTAGATAGGGCCGCTCACGTTTTTCACGAGTTTCACGGCCACTGTAGTTTCTCCGACATGCTTTGAAGGGGAGGGTGATGCAAGCAGTGTTCAAATGGTTGCAAACTGCAATTTCATCACTAAATGCCACTAAATCCTACCTTTAAAAGAGACAGATATGGCAATATATACACAATATATAATTTCAACTAGGGATCACCAAAATCCACAGTTTTTGCACATTGGGGCTTTAATTCAATATTTTCATTCTGTCTTACAGTATACTGAGTATTCAGCATTCAATTCAACAATGTAAGCATGAAATGTCAGGCCTGACTTAACCATAGTGCCTCAGAGTAGTCCGTGTCCAACAGAATGTCTTCACACACACAAATACACAATAAAAAAAAATCCATCTTAACTAGCATTTATCAAGTACTGAGCACAGTGTACATGCAGGCACTCACAGGTCCACTGATGGTACCAGAAGCCAGTAGGTCTCCAGGTCTGACGTTGCAGCCGTTGACTGTGTGATGAGTGAGCTGCTGCTTCATTGTCCAGTACATGTACTAGAGACAGAGAGAGAGATGGAGATAAAAATGGAAGAATATGAGTGAAGAGAGACAAGCTGTAAGACTTCATACTGGTTCACCAGTAATACAAAATTGACAAAATAGGCATAGCCCTGATTTAACAACCTACCCAGTCCTCAAGTTAGGGACTGTAGTAAAAGTACCACGGTGGGAAGGAAAAATAAAATTTTTCTCTGAACCCATGTGAGTGGCCATTTGCAGAACGAGGGACCAGGGTCAGAGAAGAGCAGAGTGTTCAAACTAAAATGCACTTGGCTCTTGACAGAGCTTAATAATTGAGAATATACTGTAGATGATAAAACTACTCACTATAAGTGAGGAATAAAAATGTAAATAAATATCTAAACGAATCTGTGGTTTGCAGAAATGTACAAGTCATTCATTTATTCTGGTGATTGGGTTGATATTATTTGATAAAAATAAGTTTATTTGGATAGAATTTTTTAATAATTGTTTAGTATTTACAGTGCTTTACGGGTTATTATAAAATGATAGAATTAAACATGAAAAAACATTTCAGTGGTAACCAGCTTGAATGTCTTGTGTTACTTTTTAATACACCAAATTCCTAATACCACTAGTGTTATCTAGTGCTGAAATAATTATTTGATTAATCGATTAGTCAATTGACAAAAAAGAAATCATCAAAAATGTTATTAATCAATAATTTAAATTAATTATCAAGAAAAAAATGTATCTGGTTTCAGTTTATTTTCAATCACATCACTGTCACCCTCTTGTGTAATATTGCAATTATACAACAGTTACCAACAAAATAGATGATATAATCAAAATATATTCATATTGTGAGGCAATTCTCTCTTAAAATTAAAAAAAAACCTTTTTGCTAGTGTTATCTCCATTTCCCCGGAAACACATGGGGCCTGACTAATAACTGGAAATAAATCTGTCACTTCAGTAGTATCCTATGTAATGAAACCTAGTTTACTACTCCAGCAAGTAGGCCGAACCTTAGCAACGACCTAGCAACAGATACGATTTCTAGTCCTTGTTGAGTCAGCCAGCCAACTTGAGCTGAAGCTTTCTAGAGATCGTTGGATTTCCCAAACTGAATAAATACCACACATATAAACTCAAAACTGCTTTGCAAGCTCAATTTTGTTGTAACTAAGATATCTACAGAATTTTTTTTTTCCATGGACAGATTTAGCTACTACATCTGCGAACTTCACATGTATTTTTAAGCTAGTAGTGCTGTTTCACCAACTCACCGGCACAGCTGATGGAGGATGCCAGAGCGTTTAGTAACATCAAGGCTAAAGGAGTTTTCGTAAGATCCAAACATTTCCAATAACTCCATAGCGTTGTAAAGCCCAAAAGTCAAAATTTATTGAAAAAAGACAGATGTAATAATTTCCATATTCACAACATGTTTTTATTTAATGAAATATTCTGCTTCAATCCATATTTGTTGTTGTTTAGCCTTTCAAAAACAACATTTTCACTGTGGTCACAAAACTGCCTCACATAAGGGAGGTATGTATGAGGGTACTTTTGTGTCTTTATTATGCAATCATAGGTTTGAGAGCAAAACTTTCCATGCTGCAATCAAAAAATAGATTTGAGCAAGACTATCAACACTGCAGTCAAAAAAATATTATTGCAAGTAAAGTTAATTTGTGATTAAAAATGTATTAATGCAAATCCAAAAGTTTTGTTTTTAAATCCAAAGGTTTTGTTTTCAAATCCAAAAGTTTTGCTTTTGAACCAAAAAGTTTTGCTTGCTGTTGAGGTGACTCTCGTAGACCTACGCTGAAAGATGTAAGACACGTCCCTATTGGCCAGCCTTGATTGGAGTGACAGCTTGGCAACATACACTGGGGTATGGGGTATACAGGTATGTTTATACATAACTTCCGTCTTAGTAATAGCAAGAATTGAACTGGTGCACGTAAATTGATTTTGTTTGACGATCTGTGATATTGTAATAGGTTAAAAATACATATGATTTTGTCAGCCTGTAAATTACCTGCTAGCTTAGCTCAATAAGATAGTCACTACCGTTACGTGTCCAGGATGCCTATTAGCCTGCATGGCGTTGTGCATGTTGCTACTAGTTAAAAGGACGATTTGTGTTCAACGATCTAACATTAGTTAATGTTATATTTGCGATATGTTGTATTATTTTATCAGCTTCCATCTTAACTTTAGTTATTGTTAGTTTTGAGAATAAGTTATGAGTTGTGAGAATATACATAACTTCCTGCAGTTGTTGCTCTTTCTGTGTTGAGGAAGTGTATCGGAAAAAGAGGGCAGCCCACAGAATAGTCACTAAGGGGCCTACGGGATGGTTACTACTGGCCAGAAGTGAGAAAGTGTGTATGAATGTGCACTGCAGCAAGTGTGGGGATGAGTGACAAAAGTTTGTGTGTTGAATTAAGTATGCATGTATCAGTATTTGTGTGCATGAATGGCGAATTAATCGTATGTGCTGAATCAGATCAAGAAGTGGGTGTGGAGTGAAACGAAAGTTTCAATTTGGAGCAATAGTACTAAAGTAGAGGTCAGAGACAGAGAGGATTACAAGGCTGACAGAGTGTTGATAATTAAAGTGAGTGTAAAATTATCCCTGAATCTGGAAGCAATATCGAATGAACCTCGGAGAGTGAGAAGTAAAATTAAAAATAATTTATTTATTAAAAAACGGTTACCCAAATAAATGTATTTTTCAAACTGACAATATACCACCAGAGCCATTTGTGCATTTTGCAAAAGAAGTTACAAGTTGTTACAAGCTTTGTGTGGCATATGCATTGGGTCCTGCCCGCATTGTAGAAGGAAAAGGTTATATTATCACCTGACAAAAGTAAGATGTGTAGAGGAGAACAAGAGCAAAGAATAAAACAACAAATGCAGTGTGGTGTGAAAATATTCTTGTGCATTTTTGCAGTGTCATTTGTTGTGCTGTGGATTGCCATACTGAGGTGGATGGTTCAATTTAGATGGAAGATATAGAGACATGAGGAATATGCACACATTTTTGGCTAGAAAGAATGTTTAAAACATCTGAAGGAGAAGAGCAATACCAGGATGCACATGCTAAATCTAAGGCAGATACAGACTGATTTTCCTAATGTTCTGTGGGTGCCATTCTTAAAAAGACTGTGGACGGCAGGAACATTACAGCCAGTATTGGAGCAACTCTGCTGTGACCCAAAAAGGATAGCGACAATCTCTCTTAACCCATTTTTAGGGGTGCCAGATGGACACGCTATTGAAGGAGAAAATAGACTACTGCTAAATCCACGATTGTGCCTTACCAGAAGCCCTAGAAAACTCAGGTGAGGAAATAATCAGAAAAAAATCAAAAAGACTGAAGCTGACAGATCAGAAAAGCTGAGAAAATATAAAGCTGCAGTAACAGCTGATAAAATAATAGTGCTGATCCAAACAAGGGAATTAGAAGAAGAGGCTGAAATCCCAAAATGGGATCCTAGTTGGGTTACATGGGAGCACCAGCAGAAAAAATGTGGAAGAGCGACACAGACGAAGAGGTAAGTACCCCATTGAAATTGAACGTGAAAAGGCATCCAGACTACAAATTCTGTAGCGCATGAAAAAATGGAACAAAAGTGGCCACCTGAGGGCATTTTGGACACAGCCTATTGTGAAGAAGTGGAAGCGAATATTAGATATCACAAAGCATCTGACACCAGTGATGAGAATAGGAAAAAGACACAAGGAAAAAGAAGTATTGCGTTGGTTCAGGGAAGAGGTAGACACATACCGGAACTCAATAAAGAAATTGAGGGAGATAGTGGGTGATGAGAACAAGGAGTGAGGAGACGAAAAAGAGACAGGCTTAAAGAGAACTAGACCAAACCCGCCACCATGGCCAGGTAAGCCGCCACCCTACCCTCACAAAGTAAAGTCACATGATGTCACTGTACCAAACACGATGTGATTGATCTGTATAATACCAAAAACCCCTTATATGCTGTGGTATTTACTACACATAATGTAGCAGAGTGTTACAGTGAATTTGGCTCAGCACACAAGGTTCTTACCTTAAAGTTTGACATGCAGATGATTGCTGCTTCTGCCATGTCCTGTCCTTAAAGAGCAAACAGCCAAAAGTTACTTATATTGAAACAGACAATCACTTCATAGCACATTAAAGTAATCCTGACACACAGCAGTGTGCTAAGCATTAGTTGAATTAAGGCTTTGTACACTATGACATGTACAGTATCATTCAGCCATGGTGGAAAGCAACTACGGTACATTTACTCAAGTACTGTACAATCTTGAGGTACTTATACTTTTTTTCCCCCACTTTCTTTATTGGCAAAACATTTGCAACATTAAACAATGCCAAAAAGAATTACCAAAAAATGTTTGGGAAGTACATTCACATTTATACAGTCTTGATGTATTTATAGCTCCATTCCAATATCACCATTTTGAGTCTTGTATAAAGTCAATTTTCCCCATTTTTCTTCCATTTGTGCTTCTTGTAGTTTCAAGACATGAATCAGTTTTTTATTTAAAAAGATTTCTTCAACAATTTTTAGCCATCGGTCCTTTTTCGGTGGTGCCACCTTTCCCCAATTCCTGGTAATAGCTTTTTTGCTTGCTACTAGAAGTATTTTAACCAAATATCTATCGCTTCCCATTACCCTTTCGTCAGAGAAATTCCAAGAATTTTTCCTTTATATAATTAGTTGAGTGCTTATCATTATTGTTCAAACCTTGATATAATGCTGAAATTATTCTTATGTTACTTTTCTAATATGCTTTGATTATGATTTTGATGACACCATTTACTTCCCTGGAGGGATCCCTTAGTTGAAGGTATCTGTAGAATTCATGTGTCCCCAAGTCATACTTTTCTCTCAGATTTTGGAAACTCTCCAGCTCTCCTTTTTTCCAAAACACACCAAGCTGTTATTCCTTTTGCTGCCCATTGCTTAAATCCTTGGTCATATTGAGCTAGTTTGAAATTACTATCATTAGCTATCTATGTACATTTTTATCTCGAATCATATTTTGATTTGGTTATTGGTTTACTTCTTTTCCTGTCTTTCCACTTTGCTCCAAATTCTGGCCTGCACCAACAATAAACAGGCCTCAGTTGAGGAAGTTGATGGAAGACCCATACCACCTCTATTTTTGGGTAGCCAGAGAGTTTCATATCTAACTCTAGGTCTTCTGCCCCCCACAGACGAACCTAGATATTATTCTGTCCCAAATTATAAATAAATAAATCCCAGGTTGAGACTGAAACAAGTAAAAAAAAAAATCTGGGTAACACATTCATTTTGATGGTGAATTAAAATCTAGTGGTAAGGTAGATCGCCTTTCAATATGCTTTTGAAATTCTTGATTTAATTTGTTGTAATGTGTAGTGTTTCAATTCAATTCAATTTTATTTATATATTTATTTATTTATTTATTTATATATATTTATCTCATTGCACTTTTCCTATAGAGCAGGTCTAGACTGTATTCTTTATAATATTATTTACAGAGACCCAACAAATCCTACCATGAGCAAGCATTTGGCGACAGCGGCAAGAAAAAAATTCCTTTAAGAGGCAGAAACTTTGGACAGAACCAGACTCAATGGTGGGCGGCCAGCCCCCGCTGCTGTGTTAGGTTTTGAGGGGGAAAAGGGGGAGAGAGAGAGAGAGAGTTCAGAAAGGTTTTTCGTGATTGTCACACCCAAATATTTAATTGATCTTAGATTCCAATTAAGGTCGTAGGATTCTCGGATTACTTTTAATGGTATATAATTGTGTGTTAGAATCTGTGTTTTAGAAATATTGATTCTATATCCTGAGAGATGGCCATATGATTACTTATTCACTGGAGTTTTACCCACATCAGTGTTTTGTCTTTGAGCTATGTTACCTCTTTCCACTGGCAAATTATTCACTTAAGAATCTCCTTTAGTATTCTTGCATTTTTTTTTCCCCTCGCTCGTTGTGCTGTGTCCCGGTTTGGATTGCTGTCTTTCACTTGTTGCCATCCCAGAGCTCCACGAATCCACCCTTCCATTCATTCAGCATCCTTGTTCGGTATGTTCTTGTTCTTCTTGATGTCCAGGTATGTTCTGCATTTCTGGACAATTTCAGTGGGGTAGTCATTTTTGTGTGAGGGCTCTGTGGGTGTGTTGGATAAGTAGGTTGGCTCCTTCAGGTAGCTCCAGTTCTATTTTTAAGAATTGGTTCAGGTAGTTGGAAGTAGAGATTCCTTCAGTGTCCTCAGGTAAACTGAAAATACGGATATTATTTCTCCGTGATCTCGCTTCAAGGTTAGTTATTTTGTCTTGCATCTGGCGTGTCTGGTTTATTATCTTCATTAGTGAGTCACTTGCCTCTGACTCCGCTGTGCCTGGCTTCGGTTATGCTCACCTTTTGCTCCTGTAATTCTCTGTTACTTTCTGTGAGTTTACAGTCAATGTCTTGACTGAGACTAGCTATTTCTTGTTTTGTCTTTGAATATTGTCAACTCGTCTCAGAGTTCCTGTTTGAGATCTCTTATGTCTCTGCGAATGTTAGCTAGTTCAGCTTGCAGTGCCTCAGTGTGGTCATATTGGTCCATTTTACCCACTACATTGTCCTCGTGTTTACTGCTCTTGAGCTTTGTTTAACTGTTTATTGTTTTTCCTGTTTCTGTGTTTATTATTCCCACTCATCTCTAGGTTTTATAGCATTTGTATATTGAGTTACATAGATTGGGTGGGTTTATTTCTACCGACATGAGCGAGCTAGCAATTAAGCAACCATTCAGTCCGCCATCTTACCGGAAGTCCCAGGTACTTGTACTTTACTTGAGTATTTAAATTTTCTAACTCTCACTACACAAGTACACAGTAAAACCATTACAATTGTGTACAGTACCTTTTAGTGACACAAATAGGTTAATGTTGAAAGTGTAAGCATCATGGTGTTGCAAGTAGGGGAGGGGCTCTGGATCCTGCAGGAAGAGAAGAAACAGAAACAAAATGAACAAGAAAAAAAAGAGAGGCTCTAAGAAAAAAAGCTTTTCTATTCTTAAATCCTTAACACTAGTGAGACAAAAATGAAATGTTTGTCCTAAGGGTGGCAATAGAGGAAATGCCATGTGGTTCTCTAAATCAGTAGGGGTTTATGTATAGATATACAGATGTGTATGTCTTATGCCAAATTTATACTTTTGACGTCCGCGAGTACGTGAGGCTCCACGTGATGTAAATTTCGTCATTAGAGGGTGTACGCGTAGGCTCTGTGCTGATAAAAGCGTACCTCCAATTTTTTGTGATTTGTGAGGGCACCAACTGCGCATGCACTGGAAAGCCAAAATGGACGCTGTATTTGAAGAGAGGTTGAGTGTAGAGATCCGTCGCTACCCACATTATACAACAATATAAAGACAATCCAAGGTGCAACAATTGGTGAAAAAAATAAAGTGTGTGTTTGCAGAAGTGGAAATATTTAAGAGAAAAATGGAAGGAAGAAACTGAAGGGAAGAAGCGCTGCAGCAGGCAGAAATGTTTCTGTTCCCCCATTGTTTCCATCTTGAGCTGCCTGTCTGACTTTGTGAAACATTGGGACACAGACTTCAAATTTCCAGTAAAGGTAATGTGAATCAAATTTGAACTTGTGCCTTTTATGTTTGTTTGGTTGTTGGATAGCATTGAGAAGTGAATATAGTATCGTTTGCTTTGGAATAATGATTTGGGTAAACGATCTGTGACTTGATCATTTTCATTTAGATGTTTTAGATTTTATGGACTATATGATTATATGTTATTAAATATAATTGTATAAGACTACATGATTATATATCATTATTATTTTAAAAAGTACTCTTTATTATTTGACAATGAAATTAAAATTCATGGTGCTATCCTAAAAACTTAGAAACTATTTAGCTTTACAATGTGCAATGTAGGTGAGATCAAGGGAATTATTCATGACACAATTATAATGGTCTCATGACAGCCAATGTCAAAACCAACCATATATGATAGTATAATGTAGTGTTAACACATAAAGCTAAATAGTTTCTTTAAGTTTGATAAGGCTTGATAAGGTTTGATTAGGCCTGCTATGGCATGTTTATGACAGGTTATGTTGTCATAACAAAGACATCTCAAACAATGTCAACTTTGCATTAAAAATTACATAATTGATCGAATGACACTTAAGAAGAGTGACTGAGGATTATGGAAATGGCTTCAAAACTTCCATAAGGTTGCTTTTATTTAAGACTTAAACTATAAACGACTTAGGTTTGTGACTGGCATGTAATAGCCAATGCAAAGGTCTCAAATATAAAAGTCAACCCATTCTGACAACACAAATAAAGTGAGGCCTACAAGCAGTTTGGGTGGGTAGTTACACGAAGTGGTTCCACGTCATGGTCTGATGACTCAATACAGAATTTAACTGGTGACTTGGAATTCAGGGTCACCATTGGACACTTATCTTCACTGGTGTAAGTTGTGACCCTTGTTCTAACCTGGATGGGGTTGGGCTCTGCAAAGGGTAACAGCGCCTCCATGGGGACGACCCAGGGTGAGATGGTTGTCCCGAAGTTCTTCCCCAGGAAAGGACCCAGAGGTACATACTCCCATGCCTGGATGTCCCTGGCTGAGAATGAATACAAATATTACTGCATAAGTAGGCAGGTTAGGGTCCTGTAATGGTAGCAGCTATCAGGCAATAACAAGGAGTCAAAAAAGTTTGGTATCATAGAACAAAAAGTAGAATCTAAACAACCAGGAGACCAAGAATTGTGGCGACTTGAACCTTTGTTCTAAGCAAGGTAAACAAAAAAATGCACACGATAAACATTTTGACACAAATTTCCCATTACCTTGCAGATACAAAGCATTACATGATGCTAGGAAAACAGGGACATGTATTTAATTAAAATCTGTTCCTGTGGTAAGTGACAGGTGCAATGTCTCAATCATAATATTTATATAGGAATAGAAAAATATTCTATTTTGTTGTAATCATTACAACATTATTTCAAGAGGCATTTCTAAAATTCAAGACAAACCTAGTAGCCACATCTGTTCAGTCTGTACCTTTGCCTAAGGTACGTTTTACATCCACCCAAGGTAATTCTTGTAAGTGCATATCTGCAACCTATCCAGTCTCCAACAAGCATTAGCCTCTGCTTTTCAACAGATACAACAGTTCACAAGACCCAGGCTCGTAACAACAAAACACTTTCAGTTTTCTTGCATAATCTTTGATGCTAATGTGTATTTTAGTGCATTATTCTTTCTGTTGGTTAGGAAAGGTTAGTGTAGGTTATTTTCATCTTCTACCATTGATTCATTGTTGTAATTTGTTGATTCATATTAAATAATCTGCTATTGCTTCTACTTCATTCAAAAATTTGTATCTGTTCCTTTCAGTCTCATTAAATTTGTTTCATTGTTTTACAACATTAAACTCATAACTTTTGTGTTAAATTAGTGCTCATACTATTGTATAAACACATTCCATTCTAATCAATATTATATAATTCTAGTTTGGAGACAATAAATACTCATCTGCCATCACACTGTGGTCCAGTTTCACAACAAATCAGTGAATGGAAAAAATAACTTACTATATTCATTTTTATTTAAATTAGGAGATACTGAAACACTCATGAATAGGCTGCAAAGTGGTTCACTGAGTAAAAGTTTGGTGCAGACTCAGATAGGCCTTGTGGTCCAAGGAACATATCTTGGCAGTGTGTACTACAGGAGGGCATCTGAGCCTGTCAAACAAATGCACATTAAACCATGTGAGTCTCTGAGCTTTTGGCTCTGAGTTGCTTCCAGTGCCAGGATCACAATATACCTGCTTGCAGGTCTAGTTTTAATTAAAATTGGCTCCTGTAATGAAAATTGGGAATTGGAAGGCTACTGTATGTACAGTCACAGAATCATATGGATAGTTGGATTGGGACTGGTAATAATATGAAGAACAGTTTCAATTCAAAGTATAGTGTTTGGGACAGTGACAGATCATTTCTCAGAACAAAAAACAGTCCGTCAGTGACAGTCATCTGTACTCAATGAGCCATGCAGGCATCATTTGTGCTACCACAAATCGGTTGGCATTTTAAACCTAATCCTAGGAACACACATGCAAAATGTGTTTAATTTACATATATAAATACTATGAATGTGTGTTTTGTTTGCTCATAGTAATAATTAACACAATAATGATTCTTTACTTAAAACTTCCAATATTGTTCCAACTTGATTCCAACAAGCACCTCCATAAGGCTTTTTTGTGTTGTGCAGAGACTCTTACCACTCCAGTCATTCATGAGTACCATGCCAAAGATGTGTTCATGGGCTTTCTTGATGGGAATGGGCTCCCCGAGCTGATTCCCCCCTCCAACAAAGAAGGCCTAATCAGGGTAAAGAAGAAATATAAAAGCAGTGAAATACTGATGTATGCTATTGTGGAATATTGAATATCACACAGACTAACAAAAGGAAACAGAGAAGGGCAACTCAGATGCTGAAATGAAGTTATGGTAAATGGACTGTATTTGTATAGTGCCTTTCTAGTCTTCTGACCACTCAAAGTGCTTCACACAACAAATCACATTCACCCCATTCACACACTGATGGCAGTTGCCAACTGCTCATCAGAATAAAGAAACCTACTCAGTCACACACACTCACACCCCAATGGCACAGCCCTCGGGAGTAATTTGGGGTTCAGTATCTTGCCCAAGGACACTTCGACACGTAGGCTAGGGGAAGCCAGATCGAGCCGCCAACCTTCCGATTGATAGATGATCCGCTCCACCACCAAGCCACAGCCGCCCCATATGTCAACATCTATTCAAACATTACAAACATACAGGTGATTAGATCAAGTAAACACTGTAATCACCATCTCCAGCTCAATGTCCAACTGCTTAGACGGGCCAAACACTGGAGGTTTCGCTAAGAGAAAGGAAAAGGCAAACATGGTTATCATCAGCTGTAAGAGGTTTAACTCTGTGTACTTACATTATTCACACTGTTGACCAAAATCTGTTCAAATAGCGACATCATGGAGATTTGCTTCATAATTTTGGGGCAAAAAAAGCAGGTTCATACAAGGTAAACTATTAAATTTAGGGGTTAAAGCTGCATTAATTTATTTTTATTTTTTGCAGGCAGTGGAACAAGCAGTAAACACAACATTGACATACAGTATTATAACTAGGTCCAGATAAAACTTGTTGGGGGCCCTGCTGGGCTGCTGGAATACTACCTCACTCCAGGTTTGCTGTGTGGTAATATGAGCAAACACAAATGAATGTGAGAATATACAACATATAGACACAAAACTAAAATAATGAAGGTCAAAAATTGCACTTTTATTAAATTTGGCACAGGGGTAGGCTATAGAGTCATTCATTACTTAGCAGGCAATGGTAGGGACAACCCTGCTGTTTATTCTGGCATCATATTGGCTAAAATGTTGGTGACATTCTTATGTAAAAAAAAAAAGCATTTAAACACAGTGGACAATATTGAGGTCAGCAAAAATTATCGAGGTCATGTCCATATACGATAAGTCGATATCGTATATTTCATACGATAAGTTGATAACGTAATTATTGTGTTAGGCCTAACTAGATATGATCAATCTGTCTTTATTAACAGGCTATGTCCAACAGTCCTTTAAATTAGCTGTAAACCGCTTCTTAAAAAGCCCACTCTTAATCCAGAGGTTTCAGCCAACTATAGACCTATATCTAATCCTCCCTTTCATTCTAAGATCCTTGAGAAAGCAGTCACCAATTAGTTGTGTAACTTTCTACATAACAATAATTTATTTGAGGATTTTCAGTCAGGATTTAGAGTGCATCATAGCACAGAGACAGCACTGGTGAAAATTAAAAATGACATTCTAACTGCATCAGATAATTGACTTGTCTCTGTACTTGTCTTGTTAGATCTTAGTGCTGCATTCAACACCATTGACCAACACATCCTATTACAGAGACTGGAATATTTAATTGGCAATAGGGGCAATATGTAAGAATTTAGACTTAGAATTACTCTCCAACTGTCAAATTCATACTCCATAAAAACAGGGGGCAGCATATAACATATCAGGTCATAACTGCTGCTAACTGCCATTAGTTAGTTAGGTTCTATAAGCTGACTGAGCCCAGAATGACAGAACCAGAGATGGGTGAGCAGACACCGGAACCGGGGTCAGCAGCCTCCCGGTGAACACGGCCAGACCGGGACCGAACAAAGCCTCCGAGACCAACGGAGGCCGTTTTGATGACAGGGAATACAATAGCGTGATTTACAGTGGCTCTGACCAGGACTCGCAGCTGACAGAGACACTGCACGTTCAGGTGAGGACAGGAGAGTTGTCAAGCGAGCAGCGAGAGGAAGTTCGGGCATAAGACGCAGTGACAGCGTGTAGAACCAGGATATTATTCACATCTAACTCGCCCTTTGAGGCACAACAACACAGGATGGGCCAGAACGAGGAAGGGGCTAGCAGGTTAGCATGCTAATTTCAGTAGATATCTCTGCAACACAATACACTGACGTCATCGACATAACATCAGAACTTACTTCTTTACATTCTGTTGATAAGGTTTTTTTTTTTAACGTTTTATAATAAAGTTCTGGCCAAATTTTACATATTGCCCCTTTAAAGGAACCACACTAAGCTGGTTTAAATCCTATTTATTTAAAAAAGTGTATAAAGCATCTTGTGGCTCTAGAAGGACCTGCGTGAAATCTGATAAATTGCCTCAAGTGATGTCACCTGCAGCAGTGGCTGAAGACAACATGTTTGAAAATGAAACAAAATCTGGGAGTGTAGAGTTAGAAAGAAGCATGTTTACCAGAACCCTGTAGCCTACTCTTCTTTGCTTGAGGCTATAGAGGCTCGAGGCTTCATTAGCTACTACTAGCACAACACACCCAAATCTCCAACTGAACTGTCGGAAGTTGAGTTGCATTCTGGGTAATGTAGGCGCCAGGTTTTGACAAGGAAGAAGAATGTGTGGTATAAAAAATAACCATATCTCTAGTTCTGTGACATCGATTTTTATCCTTTTGTTTTTGAAACTGTCCATCGTGAGTCCGACAGTGTTATAGGAATGCAATGCGGTGGAGAACAATTTTAAGGTTAGCAAGAATGTAATCACCAGTCTTGAAGATGTGTTTGTAACAAACTTTTAATCCTATGTGATAAGCAAAGTTTTAATTTGAGTGACAAGAAATAAATGATATGAATAATAGAGCCATACACTGGTGAACGTAAGAATCTTACTCTGGTCAGGTCTCATCTGGCCTGAGGGACGGCGGATGGAGGTCCCAGAAACAATCACTGATGATGCTCTACCATGGTATCCCACTGGAAGCCTCAACCTGCATAAAACAATACCCATGTTAGTACAACAGTGTCCACAGTGGGAAAATAAAGTTCAGTTTGTACATGGGCCGCTGTGCCTAGATCACTGAGATCAGTATACAAATTGTGTATATTTCACTAAATTTCACTGAACAGTGATGATATTTTTTTTAATTTGTTATGATAGACAAAAAGCATACAGTCATTTGTAAAACTATTCAGTTCAGTTGCATTACAATAACGATGACAAGACAAAAAGAGCACCACGTAAAATGTGCCCAGGTGATCTCTTACAAGATACAAGATAGATTTATTGATCATTTTACAACACAGGACTGTACAATAAGATTTTGTTTTGTAGTTTCCTTTATGCTACTAAAAGAAAATGATATACTTAAAAGTGAAGTACAGAAATGTGACAGCAATGAGTGCTAAGAGTCAAAGATGGAAAGTTACTGATGTAAGTAAATAAGAGATTGCAAGAGATTTTATGGCCACAACACTGACATTTCATCACCTTTTAAGTTGATATGGAGAACTTGTTAGCAAACAGTTGCTTAATTACACATCCAGCAGTTACGGAGCAACATTTTCATTAATTTGGGGTCGTGTTTCTGGTTACCTGTCAAATCTAAGTCCAATATTCACTCTCTTTGAGGTCTGTTTTTTGTCTCTATCAACTCCTGAGGGAAATACCTGGCTCTTTAGCTGCTAAATGCTCCACTACATTCACCAGCTAGTCACTAACTGTGTCAAGGCTGCCAACTCTCATGCATTCACCGTGAGACTCACGCAACGGAAACTTTTCACATGCTCTCATGCCACACAACAATTTTATAAATGTTAACGTTGCGGCGCGAATCAACTCCTCCCAGCAGATGCGACATCAGCGTACGCTGGAATAGTAATCAAGTGGACCTACTTTTGCACTGTGAGTCGCAGACAGTTAGTGACAGAGTGGTAATGTTAATGGTTAATTAAATGAAGTGTCACCAACAACAGCAAGTTTGATGAATTGATCTCTGTGTGTCATTAATTAATTGATGTCTTTTACCATGTTAAAGTGTAAAAGTATAGATATATGAAGATAAGAAGGATTATGTTTCTATTTATCTTGGCATTAAACAGCTGTTTTGATGTCTTCCAGTCAGATTTTCGACCACACCATAGCACTGAGACTGCTCTTGTTAAAGTCTTCATTGACATCCACTTAAACACAGACAGTGGCAGAATTTCAGTCTTGGTATTATTGGATTACTAAACCGACTGGAAAACTGGGTGGGACTTTTCTGGCACAGTATTAAACTGGTTTGAATCCTACTTAAAGGACAGGGACTACTTTGTAGGTAATTACACATCTGAGGGGACAAAAATTACATGTGGAGTTCCCCAAGGCTTCATTCTGGGGCCTCTTCTGTTTAACATCTATATGCTCCCACCAGCTTAGATTATGGAAACCAATAAAATATGTTTCCATAATTATGAAGGCCACACAAATTTACATAATAATGTCACCAGGGGACTATGGTCCAATCCAAGCGCTGAGTAAGTGCATTGAATAAATTAGGATTTGAAAAAATTTGTCCATGCATTTATCTTCAGCAGACTCGAGTACTGTAACGGTGTCTTTACAGGTCTCCCTAAAATATCAATCACAGACACCTGCAGCTGATTCAGAACGCTGCTGCTTGCGTCTTTAATAAGACCAAGAAAGTGGATCACATCACTCCGGTTCTGAGGTCTTTACACTGGCTTCCTGTCAGTCAAAGAATTTATTTCAAAATACTACTCTTGGTTTATAAAACACTTAATGGTTTAGGGCCAAAATACATTTCTGATCTTCTGCTACGTTATGAACCATCCAGCTTTCTCAGGTCGTCTGGGACAGGTCTGCACAGTTTAAATTTTTTCAACTTTGGTGTCCCCAGTGATAGTTTCAAAAAAGACACTGAGGCAAACTTGAAACAAAAATTTGTGCCATTAGAATAATAATAATAACAATAATAATAATAATAATAATGCTATAGTGACAATTCTACACATAGTGCTGCTGTCAGTGTTGCTGTTCTCTCTGTATTCGGATCTTTTTAGGTCCACAGCATTTTGGATTAAATCTAAGAAATGAAGGCTGTCTGTGCTGTGGGACTGAGGCGTGCTGCAGGGATATTCCCAGAGCCCTGCTGCAGTGTTTAAATGCACAGACGCTCTGAGGCCCAAATTAATTACAGAAACCTTGTAGTGTCCCTTCACATATCACTGTTTGCAGAGAGCCTTGAACAATTTGCTTCAAGTTGGCTCTCAAAATCTGCCCCAACACTGGGAATGTATCAAGGCCTTTCAGTAAGCCTTCTGTTCATTCTATCAACAGCTGTTAGTACCTACTGCTGGTTTGATTGATAGTTTACCAGTTTGGCATCAGAGCATTCTCCTTCCCCCGGAACATGATGCCAACGTTGGTAGCATGATCTCTGGAGGAGTAGAAGTCGGTGTAATCACCTGTGAAAAACAGAGAGGAGAGTTCATAAGAGGAACAGGCTAAAATATTCACATCTATTGCCTAGATAAGATAAGTTAGTTTTATTGACTGTCACAAAGTAACAGAAATATTACTTTGACAAGGCTGAACAAAAAAATGCTAATTTTAAAACACATTTTTAAAAAACACACACACACGTAGAATAGGACTAAAACTGTTGAAACTACAGTACAACTGACAAGAACAGTGTTAAACAGGTCAGAGTACAGTGCCTATTTTTATCTGTTCAGGGTGATGATCGCATTTGTAGCATCAACCTGATGGCAGTAACTGGAAGAATTGGTGGAGGGGGTGAGAGGGGTCCTGCTTGATCAGAGTGGCTTTCCTGATTACTGACCCGGTGTACAGTTCAGTGAGGGGAGTTTGGGGTGAACCAATTATTTTGCTGGCCTGATTAGTTATGCGGGAGAGTTTTGTTTTGTGTTTGGTGGTGAGGGTGTTGTACCAGGATGAAATGTTGAAGGTGAGTATAGATTCAATTTGTGACCTGTAAACCAGGGTTGAAATGTCCTTGCTGTCATTAAAAGTCTGAGCTTCTTACGCAGGTGGAGCCGCTGCTGGGCTTTCTTGTTCACCAAGTCGGTGTGTTGGGAAAAGGACAAGGAGGTGTCTAACTCCGTCAAAAGGTATTTAAATGATTGTACTTGTTCTAGTTGGCCTTCAATACTGAGGGGTTGGAAAAGAGGTGGTTGTTGTGAGCCTGGTTTCTCTCTGCTCCCACAGCACAGCTCCTTGGTCTTGGTGATGTTGAGCTCGAGGGAGCTTTCCCGAAATGTCCAGACCAGGTAGTTTACTACCTGATTCAGACTAAGCATTGGTGCCAGTCAGGGCCATATCATCCGTGTACTTTAAAAATGTCATTCAGTACTAGAAATGTAATATGTTGTTAAACAGTGCCTCCTGGTGCTCAAATCCACTTAACTATGTGAATGCTATTCCCTGCATTTGCATATGGTAAATGGTAAATGGACTGTACTAATATAGAGCCTTTCTAGTCTTTTCTGAATACTCAAAGTGCTTCAACTACATATCACATTCATCCCATTCATACACTGATGGCAGATGCCATCAGTTCAAGGAAAGTAAACCATTCACACACCGAAGGCACAGCCCTTGGGAGCAATTTGTTTACATACTTCAGTGTACTTTTGGTCTGGGTCTGTTTTTCCTGATGTGTGCCTCTGTTCCAACGAAGGTAAATCTTAAAGCATACAGCATACAATGATATTTTGGACAATAGTAGTCTTCCAACTTTGTGTCAACAGTTTGTGTTTGGCTCTGTTACTGTTCCAACATGACAATGCCCCCATGCACAAAGACAGGTCCATAAAGAAATATTTTCCTGGTTTGGTGTGGAGGCAAAACCCAGGGCAGGAAAAGTCCCCATAGCACTCAGTACATTTGCATTGTAATGTTAAACTATCAAAGTGAGGGGTACTAAACTGGGATTTTGAAAAAAACGAGGGTGTCCCCAGTAGAAATGACACCCTTGGCAGCTGTTGACATTAACACAGAGTGACATGTAACACAGCCATATTAAACAATCTCTGAATGTCAAAAGGTGAGACAACTCTTAAAATGGAAAGCCCCATTGACTCAAACAAATGCATTATTCAGGAAGTGTGATGGGACATCAATTTTGGAAAGGATGCCAAGGGGGAGGTCACATCTCAGGGTGGATGCAACCTTGTGGTCTGCTGAGGGAAAGGCCTTTGACCAAACCAACAGCTCTGATAACAGGAGTTTTAACCCTCAGGAGAGGCTCACCGATGTCTGCAGGAAGGTGCATGGTGGCTGCACTCTGATGGACAAATGCTCTGCAGAGACAAGGACAGAAAGACAAAAGTCTCTGATGAAATAAGAAGTCTCAAGAAAGGACCTAGAATCAGCAAATAAGGCTAGAAGATTTATTGAGATTTGAAATATAAGGCTGGGTTTCCACTTTACAAGAAATTATTTTCCACAACATTTCAAGGACATTTCCAATGACTTTATGTCTAAAATATTTATGTATAATGTAAAATATGTGAGGGCATTATACAATACAAAACTGCCTTTACAATTAAGTGACAGGAAATGACCAAACAAATTAAAAAACGAAATACAAACACTTTTGGGGGATTTGAGACACCTGTGGCAATTCATATATCAATATAACTAACTAACTAACTAACTAACTAACTAACTAACTAACTAACTGACTTGTTGCACATTAAAAGCTTTTCCAGGACAACTCAATGTTTTCCAGAAGATACTGCATGACATTTTTCAGGGCTGTCCCATGACTGAAAACCTGCATTACAGAATTCCAGGATGTGTAGGAACCCTATAAGGGTCTGACAAATAGCTCACATTTTGAGCAGATATTGAGCACCTTTACACCAGAATATTTAGAAACCAAAATCTGATTAAACTTCCCCTGAATTATTAAACACATTTTATTCTTCTCAGGGTTGACAAGTTTATGAAAAAAAACAACAACATTTAGACCACAGAACAGAAACTCTCCAATGAAGCCTAGTATGACAATTTTGATTTTAATATTTTAGGAATTGTATATGTTCAGTTCTACAGGAAATATGTGATTAGTGACATTGCAATATTTCAATATTTCCATCAGGGGCAGATGACACTGATAAATAATATCAAGCAGTTATATAAAGTGTAAGCAAATGCGTGGCTGCAATGCTCTTATTGCTGGAAACTTTTAAGCTTATGACCACACCCAGTCAGTGAGGTCACAGAAGGTGGTTTGTCTTTAACGGCTGATGAAAATTCTACAGACTCTGCACAGACTGACCTGCTCCGAAGGCTGACATCATCTCTCAGTGTGCTCTCATTGGCTGACAGCAACACCTGCAAGGTTCTTCTGGTCTCTCTCCAGGCCTCATAACCAAGAGCCATGAAAGCATTCAGTGTGGGCTTGTAGGGAGACACAGATAACAATTAAAATATGATACATAAAGCAACCCTTCCTACAATCAGCTGACATATTTCTAGAATGCAAAATGACTGAAATGTATGTAAACGCACGGCATAAGTAATAGGCTAGACCACAAACCATGTCCTGATAATATAAAAAATGCCTTTTGCAAAGGTATAGAGGTTACTGTTGATTTGAGACACGTGTGGAAAAATGTGCACACTACTGTAGTTAAAAAAGAATCGAACCTACAGAGCACTAATAACCCTGTGAACATATTAAACACTGTGTGAGGTGTCCAAACATGGCAGCCCATTCCTTCCAATCAAAGCTGCTCACCCAGAACATAT
Source organism: Siniperca chuatsi (assembly GCF_020085105.1). NCBI lineage: Eukaryota > Metazoa > Chordata > Actinopteri > Centrarchiformes > Sinipercidae > Siniperca > Siniperca chuatsi. The sequence goes on from NC_058042.1 coordinate 34,989,318, forward strand.
ACTGAAAATCTTTCTATTGCCCTGTAATTCAGCGCACATAAAATAAATGATCCTTAGAGTTTATAATCTGGTATAACCTGGCTGACCTTCACACCAAGATAATATCTATGTATCTTTTTTGCTTTATTATACATCTGACTGACTGGTTGTGATAATTCAAACCATATTTTTGAAGAATCTATAATAATCTGGAGTTTTTTCAATGCTCTACAGCAGTTTCTTTCTAATGGATGTGTTTGGCAAGTGTGTCTGTGCTCAGGTGTACATGTGAGCGGCAGTTCCAAATTCGACCAATGAATAAAAATCGGCTCTAGGAATTGTGCTGCTCCTGGGGACTTGATTTTCACATCTACATCTACCTGACCAGTGGTGGAATATAAGTGAGTACATTTACTCAAGTATTGTACTTCCGTGCAATTTTGAGTTACTTATACTTTAGTTGCATATTCTCAGTTTATGCTACGTTGTACCTCTACTACACTAAATGTAAGTACAAATGTTGTACATTTTACTCCGCCACATTTACAGTTCAAGTTAATAGTTACTTTGCGAAATTAACTATTTACATGTAAAATAAATCACTAGCTTATAAACTATGATACAAACTTATACACTAAACTACCCAACCGTACAAAGTTTAAAGCTCCTGCTTGATCAGATATTACATTAAAATTATGCTTACACATTAATTCATTAGTGATAATAGTCCAACCTAATAATATATAAAAATACAGCCAAGGGTCGTTCTGTATTATGAGTACTTTTATTTTTGGTTCTTTTAGTACATTTTGTTGATATGTCTGTTCTTCTACTTGAGTAAAAGTAAAAATGGAAGACTTTTTCTTGTAACTGAGGATTTTCACATTGTTATATTTACTGAAGTACAGGATCTGAGGACCTCCTCCACCACTGCGTGTGGCTGCTTTACCAGATTTTGAATCTAATAGGTATTGGAACTGTTCTGTATGCCCTTCACTCAGCCCCATCACCCAAGAGCCTCTGAACCTATGTCACAAATGTAGTTAAAGTGGCAGGAACATTAAGACCACAAAAATGGGACTTACTGGACAGACTTTTGAAAGGTCCTATTATCATACTACAGTATGATAATCGGACCTTTCAAATATCATAATACTGATTTACTTCAGACTAAAAAGGTAAACTGAGTTATGGTGCTTCTTTTCTGATTACTATTGGTGATTAAACTTACCTGGTCAAAGACATCCTGATGTCTGGACATCACAGGCCCTCGAAACAAAGACTTTATCACACTGAGGTCCAGTATCTGGTCTCCAATGGCAACACCAATGCGATTTTGTTTGGGCTGGGGAAATAAAACACACTCAGACATAACTGCAGAAGATCCGCAGTACACTTCCACTACCCAGCATCTATGTAGTAGTTGTAAATATGTTCTTTCAAGTTTTCTGTGTTTCATCCAGCAAGCCACAAGTTAACCTGAATCATTTGAAGTAGGGTATTTTTTCATTTGCAGTAATACAATTTTGTATTCTCCCTTTCCTTTGTTGCATTATATTAATGCTGTTTGACTAGTTATAAGTTTTGTACTGGCTCTACTATTTCGGGGTTTCGTGATGAGAGTGGAAAGGCCCAGAATCCTCAGTGCACTCATAACTGCCATACACATTTCAACACACTTTGCACGAATCCCTCACTACACTGCACTGCACACTATGATTGTGACTATGATCAGCAATAAAGATGATCTTTTCCTCATGTAAGTATTTATTTTGGAAATCCTGACCAGAAGTCCCGTGTCTGACTTGACAACAACTTCACTGTACATGTCAATGAAAAGTGCTGTTTTATCTATTTGCAAACCTAATAGAAATGAGCAAACTGCACTTACATTATCAGGTGTGGAGAATATTCCATAAGGAAGGTTGTGGAAGGAGAAATCAGACGTTGCATCTACTTTTATGAAGGACATCTTCTTTTTGGCAGCGGTTTTCCACTCAACTGACTTACTGAGAGACTGAGCAGCAGCAGTAAACTCTTCCAGATGTTTAACTTTGGACAGGCCCGCCTCCCACTGCATGGCCAATCGTATGCTGCCTATAGTATCCACCCTAATCCAGACCTCTGGAAGTTAATGCAAACCAGCCTGGTAAATGACTAAGCAAAATTGTAATCTAGGTACTGATTAGTCTCATCTGTTATTAGGAAAAGTTGAGAGAAAAGGGAAGATTCTAAAATGCTTAATGTAACAGCAGTTTAACGAGGGAAAAATGTAATTCAAAACATTCCAACATGAAGGGAAGATGGAGCCTAGCAATAGTGTAGAAATAATATAAAGTAAACAGAAAGGGGATTAAGTATAATATGGCATAAAGGGTGTAATATGAAAGAAAAATATTTTTAAAGGATTTAAAGGAAAAAGGAAGGGCTAAATGTTTAATGTTTAGTTTAAGATATAAGGTATGACATAATGAAAGAAATATATAAGTCAGACAGCAGGGAGATATTAGGAGATCATATGATCTTGGTAAAGTTTGGGTCAATATAAAGTGCCGTCAAAACATCAACAAAAATAAATGGGAGTGAATGCATTTCACTCCCATTTAATGGAATATTAGCCTATAATGAAGAGTTTTAATTTTGATTGAAAACAACTCTCTAACCAAAGACCAATCAGCCTGCGTCAAGAGACACAATGTCTTAAAACCTTCCTGATTAGACAGTCTGAACCTCTTCACATGGTTAGCAAAGTAAGGGAAAGGACAGGGTCAGTTAACCATGACACTGCAGAAACACACACATTGTAGCCAGGGGTTAAATTGGGCCGGGCTCAGCCCCGGCACATAGGCTACTGGGTCATCAGGCCGAGCCGGTGTGACAGTTTAACTGGTGGTCAAATTAACTGGTGATATTCCCAGATGTGTCGTAGGCGTGGCTTGAGGATCCCTTGTCGACTAACCAGGAATTACGTTCCGATTACTTTGCTCATGTAAGTAATGTATATTTATGTAGATATATCCTTCTGAAAGCAGTTTGTACATCATTGTCCTGCACATTGTACAGTCTGCAGTTTATCTTTACACCAACCTAGAATGCAGCGTGGAGGTAGCTGTGTCTAAGCGTGATACTGTATGGCCAGATTAACTTGTGATACAACATCTGTAGGCTATCTGCCATCAATGTTGTATGTTATCATATGTTTCGTATTAAAGTCTACAGACATTTATCTAACTTATCACAACAGTTTTGTACACAATTCAGCTCTTTTCACCCACATTAGACACAAATGTAACTCATTTTACAAATGGGGACAGAAGTTGGATGCACAGGTGTAGAAACTAAAGTCAGTAGGGAGTGGTTCACTCTATACTATGTAAATTCACTTAATAGGTCTCAACTTTGTGGGTTTTGAGTAAATTGGACAGTAGGTAGACAGTGATTAGACAATGATAAGACAGTGAGATGTAGTTATAGTGAGTGTTAGTGCATGACTGAGCATTGATTGTGACAGAGGCTGATATTGTCTATTTGTTTCTGGCAGTGTGGTTTGTGTGCATTTGTCATTTTACTTGTGTATTTTGTTGTATTTGTTTGTGTGTGAAGAGGTGAGGGTAAGTAGGTAGACAGAGGTGGGAGTAGGAAGGAGTGGGTGAGATAGGTGGAGGTATAGGGACAGATAGGTGGTGGAAAAATTTTACACTAAATTGTTCGTGAGGTGATGGATCTGAAACTCCATAACCGGTATCCTTCAGGGTTAACCAGCAAGGAGAAATACGTGATCAAGAGAAGAGCTGACACCTTCGGGATAAAGGGAAAGGATGCATTTTGAACTAGAAAATAATGATCATCTGCTATGGTACAACTCCCAATGTATCTAATATCATGACACTGAAACACCAGATGGAGACTGGTCAGAGCACCAAGTTGTGTCGACAGCAACAGAGGCCAACTCAATCTTTGAGTTTCACTGCAGTCATTTTGGTGGGCACTGTGGAGTGGACAAATCCCACAGTGCCATCATACTTCGTGATTATTGGCCTGGACATTTGCAAGTGGGTGAGTTGGTATCTTCAAAATGTTGAGGTGGAATACACATTCAGTAACCTCCACAGTCATAGTCATAGTCCTCCACATGCCATACATTCCTGTCATGGAGCACTGGGGAAATGTAGAAAGCATGTCTGTGGATGTAACACTGAACTCATGTTTTCAGTTATCTTCATAATTGTTAAATTATTAAACTGTGTGGAGTAGAGCTCAGGGGCTGACATTGATGAATAGGTAAGAAGCTTAATTCAACTGCAGATCGACGTTTGCTTGAATACGCAGCTATTGATAATGTCTAGTTTAATTCAACTAACTTGCATGCCTTTACACTTCTTCTGAGAACACTGGTGCAGCTGAAGGACCACAAGAACACACTGACACCACACAAAGGACCACAGCTAAGACTTAAACCCAGAATCTAACACACATTGTCACACAATTTTAAGAACTAATATAGTAATGACTAATTAAGATTAAACTGTTTCTCTGGATGAGTGATGTGAACCTGACAAAATGTTTGACAATCTATGGTCTGTTTTTGACCCCTGTCAGATTAATAGTGTGTTTGCCATCGCTCCACAGAGGGAGATTATATTTGTAAAGGCTGTATGCTGAAATAAAATCCTGGATTACTAATCGTTATTGTTGTCTTTCCTTCAGTCACAGTAATGGATCACACTAGCTACAGTTGGGATTCAGGTTGGGCAGGTTTGGTTATTAGCAAATTATCAAAGATATTTATGAATATTAATAAAAGTATTAATATTATCAAAATTATTAATATGGATTAATAATTACGGGGCACCACCCTGGGATCAGGGAATAATAACCAAATGGGAAAAACTGTCTCAAAGGCGGCTGTCCACTTAGAAATGGTGATTTTTAAAGTACTATCTTACATTAATAATGGTGGACAGTGAAGGGTGAGATCCAAGCACTGACCGTCACAACCAGCTGTTCTTCCAACACATACTGTACACAAAATAACCACAGGCAACTGCTCTTTAACAATACAATAGTGTTTATTTAACCTTAGCACTGATCAATAATCAATAACTTCAGTAACTTAAGCATGCAACAATCAACAATCATGTAAAGTGTGTGTGTGTGTGTGTGTGGGAGACAATAGAGAGGGGGGTGTGAGGAAGATGGCAGACGTGACCACATGGGTGGTCATCACGCACAGATCCAAAATGGCGGGCAGGCCCACGAAACTCAAAGGGCAGAGCCAAAATGGAGGACATGCTCTAGTTGTCCTCAAGATGGCGTGGAGCATAGCTAGTTATGCTACCACACTATCTAGCTTGTTTGAGATGTGTGTGTAGGTGTGTATATGTACATGTAAAGGTATTAGTGTGTATTAGGTGTTTGTGTACTTTTCTTTCTCTTTCCTTTCACAGAGTAATGTACAAGGGATCTCAAATGCCATGGTGAGGCAAAATAGCTGTCCCTTTATCACACAGTAACCCGGCAGCAAACTTTCATTCAGCAGCCATGTTACTGAACTTTGGTCTGATAAAGCACAGTTATTAGCTTCCACAGAGGCTACAAAACGAACACAGTTAAACGGTCCAGCAGGGTGGTACCGATACACAATGGAACATGCTAAGCACGAAAACACACAGCAGACACAGGACACGGTGGTCTGTTACTTTTCACAATAATGCACAACACAATTCACAACAATGAAGCTTAGATGAAATAACACACAGTTATAAAGTGGCAGGATTTCCTGCGCCCCTTTCATGGCTCATCCAGTAGGAATCCAGGGTTTAGATTCAACTGAAATCTCGCGTCCAGCTGTGAATTAACGGCTGCTGAAGATTTGGTACCATTTCTATGAATTCAGGCTTTGTGGTTTCCCAAGGGCCTCTGTTCTTTGTTCTCCACACGTGGTGAGGGCCAACAACACTATGTAAGAAGACCTAGAGCTTGCATTGCATATTGAACTTGAATCTGTCCACCATGTTAACTTACGTGAACTTTGTTTTTTTACACCACAGCTGGTGTGTTTTGCCTATGTTAAGGATTATTATGTTGGTGGGTCTAAATGATGAAAGGTAGGAAATACAGCCAGTAATTCTAAAATATATTGTAAAGCTATATACTGTATAGCTTAAATATATAACAATACATATATTCACTCACATTTTACATGCATTCAGGTTTTATTATTGTGAAGCGTTTAGCAATGTGTCTGTCACAAGATAATCACTGTCTACCTACTGTCCAATTTACTCAAAACCCACAAAGTTGAGACCTATTAAGTGAATTTACATAGTATAGAGTGAACCACTCCCTACTGACTTTAGTTTCTACACCTGTGCATCCAACTTCTGTCCCCATTTGCAAAATGAGTTACATGCCATCTTGGACAGTGTCTCCCACCCGCTCCATGACGTGCTGGTCAAGAAAAGGAGCACCTTCAGCGGAAGACTCATCCCACCAAAAAGCACCTCAGAGCGCCACAGGAAGTCATTCCTGCCTGTGGCCATCAAACTATTTAACTCCTCCCTCTAAGTGTTAGACTGTTTGACCCTAGGTCACTAAACTGGACATTGAGCATTACATCTCGCCATAATTAATAATAAGTGTGCAATATTCTGTGTATTACTTCCGTGCAATATTAGTTTTCCCCTTGTTAGTTTTTATCTTATTTATTGCTACTGAAACTATTTTTCCGCTTATTAATATTATTTATTACATAAGGAGTTACATTGTATTCTAGACTGTACTTTCATCACCAACCAGTAAACCCACTTGGTACTTGACACTTAGTTTATCTTATACTTATACCGACAGGATACTTAACTTATTTCTGACCTGTTTTATAGTGTTTATTTTTTTCTAGTACTTTCTCCGGTGTGCACTGACGTAAAGACGAGCTGCTGTAACAAAGAGTTTCCCTACGGGGATCAATAAAGTATTTCTGATTCTGATTCTGATTCGTGTCTAATGTGGGTGAAAAGAGCTGAATTGTGTACAAAACTGTTGTGATAAGTTAGATAAATGTCTGTAGACTTTAATACGAAACATATGATAACATACAACATTGATGGCAGATAGCCTACAGATGTTGTATCACAAGTTAATCTGGCCATACAGTATCACGCTTAGACACAGCTACCTCCACGCTGCATTCTAGGTTGGTGTAAAGATAAACTGCAGACTGTATTTCACTTACAGGCTGTATGAAAAACTTTAAACTGTTCTCAAATCAACTTGAGGTCAGATTAATGACGATATTTGATACAAATATAAGACTGACAATGAGACAACTTTGTAAACGATTACAGAGAGTGTGGAATATAAAGCATGATCAATGGTAAAATGTTGTATCACAAGTTCATTTGGGCGCACCGCACTTTGCCACAGCTAACAGCGATCTCCACACTGTATAATTTGCATTGGAGAAGCCTGTGAATCAATGTGCAGGACAATGATGTACAAACTGCTTTCAGAAGGATATATCTACATAAATATACATTACTTACATGAGCAAAGTAATCGGAACGTAATTCCTGGTTAGTCGACAAGGGATCCTCAAGCCACGCCTACGACACATCTGGGAATATCACCAGTTAATTTGACCACCAGTTAAACTGTCACACCGGCTCGGCCTGATGACCCAGCAGCCTATGTGCCTGGGGCTGAGCCCGGCCCAATTTAACCCCTGGCTACAATGTGTGTGTTTCTGCAGTGTCATGGTTAACTGACCCTGTCCTTTCCCTTACTTATTTTCCCTTGTAGGAAATACAGCTAATGGAATAGGGATAGGGGCTATAATGTTGTCCCACGGTACTGTTCTCCATAGTCCCACCTTGGTTATTAGGAGAGATAATGGTGGACCTGCACCTACTGGAAAGGAAGAAAGAGAGAAATATAGATAGGAATCAAGTCAACAGATATATAGAGGGAAATTACTCTAAGTATATTAAAATATACACTGATGCATCAAAAGTAGACATTAACAGAGTAGGAGTTGCATTTATAATCCCAGATTTAAATGTAGTGTCAAATAAAAGAGTTAGTAACAACCTTTCAGTATTCACAGGGGAAATGTTGGCTATTCTTTTAGCCCTTGAGTGGACAGAAAGCAGCAAACCAGATAAAGTTTTAATAGGATCAGATTCTAGCAGTGCGTTAACCAGTTTCAAGAGTATACAGTCAGAGGCAAGACAGGACATTATGCTGGAAATAGCTCAAACTATCTTCGGAATTACTAAAGCAGGAGTAATAGTGAAATTCATCTGGATTCCAGCACATATAGGGGTAGAGGGAAATGAACTGGCAGACAAATATGCAAAAGATGCAATTAAGAAAGTAGAAGGAAATATGACAGTAAATTATAGTAAGGCTGAAGTTAAAAGCATAATTAAAGTAGAAATGAAAAGAAATGGCAGGAAATTTGAATTTGAAACGAAAGGTAGACGTTACTATAGTATCCAAAAGGAAGTAGGAGAAATGAGGGGAACCAGTAGAGCAAAAAAAAGAAGACATTATCTCGAGGATGAGGTTTGGGCATACTGGTCTTAATAGTACACTGAAGATAATTGATAAACATGGGACTGGTCTGTGTGAGTATTGTAACATACAGGAAACTGTAGAACGTGTAATTATCAATTGTCCTAGGCACAGCAGGAAAGGCAGATGCTAAAAAACAAACTGGGAAGAGATCGCATCAAGTTCGGGTTAAAGGAGTTACTCCAATTGAACTCAGGGCATGTGGGGTACAGGGCAATATTTAGTTTTTTTGGAAAAGACAGGACTTAGAAGAAGACTATAGGGTAGGCTTAAGATCATTCTGATCCACACTCCATTTCAGAAGGTGTCGGTAATGCACCAAAAGCTAACCGCCATAAAACACCAGAAGAAGAAGAAGAAGAAGAAGAAGAAGAAGAAGAAGACATGCGCAGTGATACCCACGGTGTGAGTACTGAACCGTTTACTGTCATTGGTTGCTGGCATTATTTATTTATTTTTTTATTTTTATTTTTTTTTATCGTTCTCAACGCTGTCATGTGTTGATATACTTGTTAATGTTTAACTTCTGGAAAGTTGCATGAAGCAACAAAATAAACACACAGTAGGCCTGCTAACAGTCAACACACTTCAGAGCTACTAGTTAACTTAAATCATAATTTGTACTTAGCCTGATTTAAAGTTATCAAAGGCAGAATGGCCGCCTTGCGTGCAGCAAAGCGGGCTCTGAGGAAAGAAATCAAGCGACGGGTCGCAGCGTTGAGTGACGAGGAGAAACAACGACAATCTCTAATCGTTTCACAGAAGGTAAGGGAAAGTTAATGTCGACTGGAAGATTTGGAAATTATTTTATGGAATAGAGTAGGCTATTTGCTTTGCTAGCTATGACCAAGTAATACAACATAAATATAGATTTTTTTCCCTACCGCCACTTTTCGAGACGTGATAAAACGTCAAATTCCAATATAACGTTTTCTAATTCACTGCCTTGGATATGGTTAGAGATATGTAATTGTTAGAATGTGACCAAATACTTTATATGAATCCATAGGTCCAGTTTTCAGTCATGACATCGTGGAAGTAACAATTAACATTAGGGTCGGTCAGCGCTGAAAGTGGGAAGTTGATATAAATATAAGTGATTTTTGTGTTTATAAACAATGCCGAATTGATACGTTTGTCAAACTACCCCTACCAGAGTTTTATGTTACGTCCTAGCAGTTACATAACTGCTGATAATCTAATTAACTTAAGTAGTAATATTTTTGAATGGAGTCTGACCTTGGTAACTGCAGACTCTACGCGCTCCCTATTTGGTGTGGGCCGTGTAGACTTTGTTCACAACACGCCAAGACATTTGGCTGGTTCCAGATGAGCCAGGCCTGCTGAGAATCGATCGCCCACAGTGGTTGGCTGATTTGATGCCGACTTCTTACATTTATAGAGACCGCTTTTGCCGCTGCTGTTAAGTGCAGCGACGCGTCAACTCAGCCGCCATATTGGTACGGGGAAGCCACGCCTCCTAATGCATGTATGTCTTTCAAGGCAGGAGGTCTGTCCACAAGTAAAATAATCATACCTCGCTGAATTTTCAACAGATTTTCCAGCAGTTTGGTTTGTTCCAAATGCCGGGGTTTCATACCAAAATACTTTATCTTTTGTAGATATTAACAGTTATAGTTCTATAATATAATATTTAAGAGGAACTTAGACCTACCCTATGTAATTAGTTACTAATTATAATTTAGTTTCATACTTGTTTTGTAAAATGACATAATGCCATAATATAATTTTTATTTATAATTGTGGAAATAAAAGACTTAATTAATAAAAAAGACAATTACAACAAACACTTAAGTTAAACGAGTATGTCAATTTTATGTCAAATTTCCTTAATTTAGTATTTAAAGCTAACATAATGTTAAGTGACATTATGTTAGCTTTAAAGAAGGATTACGTATTGTGATATATCACAAAGATAACACATAGAGTGACAGCTGATTGATAAGTATCATTTTCAGCATCTTACTGATATATTACCTTTAATAAAAATGCTAATCTTTTTTTCTTTACCTGACATAAATTAGCTTAATTTGGTATCAGGACAGTCACTTACCTTTTACGTTAGCTTAAAAGAAGGATTAATGTTACTTACTGATTATATCAAATTCAACACAATCGTAACTGTAAATATTGTAAAATCACATCTGTGAAATGTTATTCCCTGTGGCTTGGTTTTGTCATTTATTCAAAAGCAGTACAAAAGTCTGACATTTTTTACTCTTTGAACTGACCAGAACCCTGCTGCAAGATGGCAGCGGTAGAGACGCACCTCACAAGCCGGATGCGGTATCTAACTACGCGTATATATCTATGCAAACGTAGGCAACAGTAACCTCACAAGATCAAGGCAGCTGCAGTTTTTGGAGCCAGACGCCACACTTGCTCTTCACAGACTACAAAACTTCAGGGCATGATGGGAAATGCTTGGCTCTCCCCTAATTTAAGAGCTGATTGGTTTAATTTAGGCACTCGATCAACAACATAATGTTTTACAGAAACTTTTTTTTTAATTTAACTGGTGAGATTTTGATTTTATTAGTCAGATTTTGCACCATGAAGGTTTATTCTGTAAACAATAAACATGTGGTCGATCAGTCTGAGAGGCTGAATAAATTCAGCTAATATTACACATAGTTCTCATTGACTGCATAAAATGTATAGGTCTAGTCTACAATATGAATAAAACTTATTTAATTCTTTAAGTGTCATGAAGTGACACAAAACTTTTAGTTTTGTGGGATGAGAGGATAAAATGACATCTGATGCTAACCCCTGACAGTCTAAATATCTGACAGATCAACAGTGAAAACTCTCCTGTATTTCTGCTTTCCTCTCCCCCTGTATTTTGACTATTGAATCATGTTCTGAATTTCTTTAGTGTGAGAAGGACAGGCCCAGCAATCAAGTCTCGGCAGCCAATTTATATACAGCAGCAAACTGATATGATGGCATGCCTTACATGAGAATTCTAGCTCATCTAAATTTTCATATAAAATAATTCAGTAATATGGAGATTAAACCATTTACGCTGTCATGGTGATCACAGATAGCCTAAGTTATATAGCATTTTAATAGGCTACCCTTTCATAGAGAAGAACATAATTCTGCCGCTGCCGCCGCTGCTGCCACTGCCACCACCTATTCTCTGCCACATTACAGGCGAGGCGCAGTTCATCTCGAACAAGCATATTACGTCTCGTCATAGCAGGGAAAGCACAGGTGTAACTAATTAACATTAATGATGGCTCAGTTTCATTTACAGTAAGTTTAACACTAAGCCATGCCAGGGAGCCACCACAGTAGCAGGGTCCTGGCACTGAAACGTAAATGCAGTTTATTACATTATTAGCTTCACCTGTGTTTTGACGAGTTAAAAATCTCTGCTGTGAGAAAGGTCTATACAATAACAATAACAAACAACAATAATAAACAAATAATAATTACAGAACAATTCACAAAATAACTCCCTCTTTCATACTCAACACTTTGGAAACTCCTTATTTAGAAGCTTCCTAAATGTAAAATGGACTGTACTTGTATAGCGCCTTTCTAGTCTTCTGACTACTCAAAGCGCTTCACAATGTCACTTGCCTCAGTCACGTCAGACTTATCACAATTAAAGCGAAAAGAACATGAGATGACATAGTACAGAATAATTACATTATCATGCACCCTGGTCGCTCAATTTCAAGTCTCTGGCTAACTCACAAACAACTTGTGATTGTTTTAAGAACTCCCGAGTTGTAGCAATATGTTTTACAGAATTACAAGATGTAAGATGTAACAGTGTAGTGGTGTTCATTTAATTACAACATTCCACATAATAACAGAGAAAGAAGTTGGATGGATGGTTTAGGTGGAAGGTTAGAAATGGTTGATGGGGCTGAAGGGGCAACAAAACTCTAAATGCATTAAAGGATAGTTCCAGTTTATTACAACTTGGGTCTTATTTCTGTAGTTTGTCCTTTTCTATCAATAAGTTAACATTTTACTAATCAAACTAATTGCTGAGGAACGCAGTGATATATTTTGATATATACCAAAAATATTCCCAAAAGGAACCATTGTGTTAAATGTATACATTGTCTTTTAATCTCTTTATACTTTAGCATAATGGTCTGCAATAGCATACCGTAGCTGAGATTATTGTTTCTTAGTGCAGCTATATGGTCAGTTTAAATTACCATGAGAACACTGAATGCATTTTTCAAAAAAAAAAAAATTAACTTAGGAGAAATCAATAGATGTAGCAAATCAGACATGTACATGGATGCTAGTAGGAGTGGAACTCTTTGGGAATTTGATGATTTGATTCAATTCTGATTCATGGGGACAAAACTCCAAATCAATTTTCCTCGTAAAAAGGCTTCACAAATACACTGTGCACCGGAGCAGAGTTCTGTCTTTCTGTTCCATTGGTACAGTGTAAGCATACAGTTATTGATTATTTTCATTATTGATTAATCTGCCTATTTATTTTCTCAATTAATCGTTTGGTCAATTAAATGTCAGAAGATATTCAGTTTGCTATCACGAAAAAAATAAAAGCAGCAAATCCTCACAATTTGGAAGCTGAAACTAGTGAATGTTTAGCATTTTTGCTTGAAAAATAACAGATTATTTTTCTGTCGATTGACTAATTGATTAATTAACTAATTGTTTTAGCTCTAGTATATCGCATTCACTGAGGAGGAGCTATAATATTTACACACAAGAACGAAGCTTTGTTATTTGTGAATCAATAAATTACGATAAAAATCATAATTTTATTTAGTTATTTTGACCCCTGCTCCTGGGCTCTGATTATGTCAATGATTTTAACTTTCTCTTCCTCTGCATTTTCTTTTAGCTCTTCAGACACCCAAAGTATGTATCCTGTAAGCGGATTGCAGTGTTTCTCAGCATGGATGATGAAGTGCGCACTGAGGAAATCATCAAAGATGTGTTTAAATGGGGTAAAAGCTGCTTCATTCCCAGATATGAGAGCAGCAGCAGCCATATGGACATGTTGAAGCTCGACAGTCTGCAGGACATGGAGACGCTGCCTCTGACATCCTGGAACATCCGACAGCCTGCTGAAGATGACAACAGCAGAGAGGAAGCGCTGGCTACAGGTGAGCATGTACTCACTCACAAACACACATACACACACACACACACACACACAAAACATCATCTACAGTCTAGAATTTAAGAGGTCACATACCTCTTCTCCAGTGTTATGTTTATTCTCAAGATGGTTCCAGCTTTTAGCTACAATATAGCTGAAGAGATATAATTGAAGAGAGTTATGCAACATGTGAATCAGTTTGATTTTGATGGATTTGCATTGCTCATGCTTTAGAAATAATTGTACAATATTGTAATACAATGTCCTTTTAATATTATTTTTGCAATTATTGCAATAAACAAAATATGTTAATCTGGATATAAAGATGTCCCGAGCAGATTTGCTGAATCGGGATCAGGGCTGATTCAGGCAATTTGTGATGGCTGTATTGGCTATAGCCACATTTCTGATCCCTCCAATTGCTCCAGTTATGCTGACTGTCAACAGCGTACCATTTTGCTCTGTGGAACAGTGGAAATGTACAGTTTCCTGAGTGATTAAACCAAAAGTGAACTGTGCAGCAGTTTCAATAAATGATGTGAGCACATTTGGTAAATAAAAAAAGTCAGTTTGTTTCTATTTTGGTGACATTTTGCAAGTGAACCACACCTATAAACTGCATTTGAAGCACTATTTCATAACATTCTGTTATTACATTTCTTTGGTAATTTTAATGCAATTCTCAATAGTAAAGGACTGAGATTAAGATCGGTGGGGGAAAAAATAAAATAAATTAAACAAGATCAGGGCATCCCTAATGCAAAAATAAGATTTGTACAAAACCCCATTAGATATGGATGTTGTTGTCTGTTAGTGTGAGTGATGTTTAGGTGTTTTTCTCTCCACTTGTCCCTTTCTCCTTTCTGACTGCCCTCTGGATGCTTTTTTAAATTCCCTGTCAATATTAGCATTATGAAACAAAATACAGCCTTCAAACAGGGAGGATTTATTTCTGAGAATGAAAGAGCAGGGTTCCACAGGGTTGCAGGATCACTTCAAGATCTACTTTAGGATGTCAAGAGACCAGTTTGATACGGTGATAAAAATGTTGGACGCTCATATCAAAATAACTAAAAAACTATTTTTTAACTTTTTATTTTTTTAGTATTAATTAAACAAATTCTGTATTGGCATGCTCAGTCCAAAAATACAGGTATCAGCGTCATCAGCTGAACCCCATTCGACCTTAACGTACACACTCTCTCTCACATACAGCCTCTACACAATTATCATAACAGGATTTTTTTTAAATCTAAATTCTAATCTCTGATGTTATCAGCTGTATTTCTCCTTATGGAACCAGAACAAAATCACATCCCATTCACCAGCAGATAGAGCTGTTGTTCCTCTAAAGAGGTTTACTCACTGTCAGCAAGGGACTAACTGTGTGCATGGTTACTCATCCATACAAACATTTGTTCATCTGACCTCTGCATTTACCAAAACATCAGTATTCCTGTTTGAGATTCCCCTGGAAGATCAAGTTTGATCACGGTAATCACAAATGTAATGACTGACTACAGTTGAGTTTATGCCACCATTTCTCAATATCAGCCTAAAATGACAATATGATAAGGCCACTAAACCTCTGACCTCATATATTTAGATTTCCTATATTTCAGATGTTTCCCAGAGCCCAATGTGAAGGTCTTATTTTGTATGACCAACAGTCCAAAGCCCAAAGATATTCAATTTACTAAGACAAGAAAAAGCATCAAATTCTCACATTTGAGGAATTGTAACAAGAGAATGTTTTGATTTTTCACTTAAAAAATGACAAACAATTAATCAATTATCAAAAAAGTTGGCAATTATTTTTCTGTCAATCGACTAATCAGTTAATTGTTGTGGCTCAAATGTCAACTGCTGTTGAGGCAGTTTACGTTAAGCAAAACAAATGAAATGTTCTTGAAAAATCAGCTGGTCCCGGACCGATGCTCAATTTTGTATTCTCAGAACTTTCTGCAAGGGCCCGCACTTTATGGTCCCATCATGCGCTTGTGAGTTATCTAGCTTATGTATTGTAGTGGCCGTTTTACCATGCCCCAAGTTCTTAGGCCACAAAGTATTTTAATTTTGACTCGCGTTCCACTCTAAATCCAACTTTCTTGTGAAAACCCAATGTACTCACAAGTCAGAGAGGCAGGGAAAACCTGAACAAAGGTTTATTTGAAGATGGATTACAAAATCATGGAAGGAGATTTGTAAGAGCCATTTATCCATTTGTTTGCCTACGTTGTGTAATACACTTTTTGTACACTGGGTGGCAGTCACCCATAATGGGACTGTATTTACACAGGAAGGGTAAATCAAGCTAGGTGTGTTGCATGCTGGGGAAGGCATACAGCTTTTTGACAGTGGCATCTGCAGGGAGTGTATCAGTGGTTTAAAGTTTGTTAAGCTACGTAATTGTGTGAGTAATGATGTGCTACCTGGATGCAAGAACTGTAACTATATGTAAGCAATAAAAGAAGAAGCAAAAGCAAGGTAACGTCTGGATGTAATTGGTATGTGAGTTACACAGCCCACCGATGCCTGCGGCACGCATCGATCAAGTTCGCCGACATTGAAGCACAGTGACTTAAAAGAAAGCCACTATAGTGATTATTATCCAAAGTTCCACCTCAGCCCAGTCCTTTACTGACTCAAAGTTCTATTCCTTACATGACGCTGTTACCCATTACATCTTCTCACACAATATCACACAGTCAAAAACTTAAATTTCAAGCTAAAGTTTGCAGACTTCTCTGCATCTTACTAGCACCATCTTCTCCTAAACTTTTTCTACCCATGCACACTAAAAACTGCCTTACAGCACTATCACTTGTGGTAAATAACAAAAAATATACCTGAATACCTAGCATTTACAAACTGAATAATAGCAAATAGAAATATAACCTTAGCATAATCCACCTATAATACACTATTTAAAATATACATGAATTGTTGTATGAACTTATAGCAAAGCCATAACTTTTATGTAAAAAGTCCAGATCCTCCAGAGTCTATGTCCTCCATCGGGGTAAAGGATTTCTTGTATTCTGAAGTTGTAAGCTGGTATTGAAGCTCTCAGGTCACAGTGGTCATCCTGATGTGTCCTCCTGTGGATACAGAGACTTCCTGATTCTACTGGATGCTGTGTTGTCGTCAGGCCTTTGCTTGACTGAAGCATGACACCTGCCCAGCAATAACGTCCTCCTCTGGTGGTTTCTCAGACTGTGAAGAGAGTGTGGTGGTTCCAGGAACACCTTACAAACACAAGCTTTATAAGGTCACTACGATAAACTGTAAAACATGGCAGATTAAGTATTACTTGTACATTATAATGTCATGATGTTTTAACAGTGCCACCATGTATAACTGCAGATAAATTTGGTCTTCAATGAAGGAAAAGCATATAGGTGTGTGGTGATCACAGTACTAATGTCAAGGTGATTACAGTATGACCAGAGAAAACCAAAATGATGGAACATGTGTGAAGTGACCCGCCCACTGTAATTGTCTATTTCTTGAATCTAGCTTGTTATAGCATACTATATATTTTTTATTTTGCGGCGATCCGACCGTAGTTACTGACACTTCAATATTTTTCTTCTTTAATTTGCTTTCTATAAGGATCACTCCCAGTGCTGATGTAGCCTGATTTCAACTGCAATGTGAATATATGGTCCATAGACCCATGATTTGGGAATAAGTATTTCTAGTACTCAAACTATTACTTCATATCTATGTGCCATTACAATGCCAAAAAGTTAAAGTATCAAGAGAATTTGAAGCAATATTTAACATTTGGATACCTACAAACTTTATATTTTACCTGTAACATTACAGATAGCAAAACCATACATGACATACATAAACATTCAATTTCACTAACCTCTACTTCTGATGTGATTCTTCAGTGTCCTTGGAAATTTGAGTGCCAGATCTTCGGTCTGGCAGCCAATACTCCAGGGTGGTCTGGCCTGGGAACAAGGTCTAATGGATCCATAAGAATAAATATGTTAGAAAATGGGTTGGGTTGGAGATAGGGTGGTAATATTACTCTTCCTGTCATTACAATCAGCAAAATATATCTACAGAAAATTCAGGAACTCTGCTTTGCTCAAAGGACTGCATCATTTATCGTAAAATGTGGATCATAATATAGGCCCTTTTAGTGCCGATGTCACAATTACGTCACAGCGTTAGCTGGAGGCAAAACAAAGGGAAAACTGGAGGTAGCCAATACAAACCAGCACAGAGTCGGCTACATGAGGAGCTTAAAATATCATCTTGTTGTGTTGTTGGGTGCCAGAATCGACGGAGCACAGGCTCCAATTTGAAATTTCATTGCATTGCTGCCACTGCCAGACAAAAAAAAACGACAGCTGTGGTTAAACACAATAAAATGAGCGGACTGGACAGAAACGATCATCAAAAATGCTCGTGTTTGCAGTGCACACTTCACATCAGGTAAGGTTAGATAAACTTTTGTGTTTTTTTGGTGTGAATTATGGTTTGGTTACATGTATAAAGATTTCTTTTGCATCCTAATCAGAAATTGGAGAACAAGTTAAGTGATTTCTCACGTAACGCTAACTTTAGCACATCAGTTAGCTAACGACCAGAGACTAAACATAAAGGAAACTGTTTCTGTTGTCTCCCTTTCTACAGTTGCCATAAGTGCAGTTGTAGAAAGGGAGAGGGAACAGTGAGAAGGCCCATGTTATGTGTCAGGTGTGTGTTCAAGTAGTTGCATTTGCTAACATTTACCACTGTTAGTCGCCAACCAAAAGGATAGATAGCTAGCTAGGTAGTAAGCTAGGCTGACATTAGCGTCAATTATTAATTATTATTTTGTAGAAGAGGCTTCTATGGAGGAAAACAGCCCAGACTTTGTCCCCTCTGTGTTTTCTTATAAATGGCCGAGTGACAGGTGTGTGGAAAAGCTGGAGAGGTAGGTGAAATTGAGTTTTCTAAATGTGGCTAAGTGAGTGGTACCGTAGGATGTAATTCGTTTGCAGTCTTCACTAAAATCTCCGTTTTGTCTGTTATGTCCTGCTTTTCTAAGGCTGGAAAGGAAAAGGTAAAGTCTGACAGTGGAGCAAGAGGCTCCTTGCCATGGTAAGAACATTCAAATGATGTTTTATGCACTGTACAATGTTTTTTGTCATACAGAATTATCAAACTGCATTGTCACTTGTCTTTGACATGTCTTGTCTTTCACAAATGTCTTCCAGCTGATGATGATCCAATGACACCAGAGGAACCAGTGGAAGAAGCTGAGGCTATGGTCCCTCAAGCAGCATATAACAGTCTCAGTGAGAAGTATGACCAACTCAACACTGAATATGTCAACTTGAGAAAAGACTTTTACCAACTCAAAGAGGAGAATGAAAGACTGAAAGAGGAGCTTCAGAAATCACACTTCTCATTCTCCACGGTCAAAAACAATGCTGCACACTTTGAAGTTAGCCCAGTAAAATCATCAGTCATCTTCAGTTGGTTAATGTCAAAAATAAAAGACAATGTGCAGAAGAGAACTGAAAGTCTCATGCTGGAAGATCATTTATTAGTGGTCCTTACGAAGCTTGGGGCTCAGTAACAGAGATATAGCATAAAGGTTCAAAGTTTCTGAAAGCACAATGTCAAACAAGATGCTGGTTGCCTGTGGCAAAGATATTGAAATCTATTATTAAATGGCCAAGTAAGGGTGTTGTCCTTAAAAATATGCCAAAAAGTTTCAGGCGAGATGCAGGTGTATAATTGACTGTACAGAGATATTCATAGAGAGACCTACTAACTTGACTGCTAGAGCTCAAACCTGGTCCAACTACAAGCTGGTGGGAATAACACCTGCAGGGGCAGTTTCATGTCTGTCTGCAGGCTGGGGTGTCAGATAAGCAAATAACACTTAAATCAGCATTTTTGCATCTGTTAGAGTCAAAAGATGAAATCTTAGCAGACAGGGAATGTTTGATCAGGGATGAACTTGCTGCTTATGGTGCCACTCTGCGTATACCAAGTATCACTAAAGGAAAGAGTCAGTTACCTGTCAGTTAGATTCATCCAGACAGTTGTCTGGTGTGGGAATACACATAGAAAGAGTTTTAAGCAGATGGAAGAGTTTCAGAATTTTGCATTGTGTTATTCTAATTTCCCAAGTTAGCCTCTTGGATGAAATGGTGATTGTGTGTGGTGCTCTTACCAATTTCTGTAAATGTGTGGTGCCCAGAAAAGAGAGAATGTCGTGTATGATATAATGTCTGTGTGTAAAACAATGAACTGAAAATGTATATGCTTTTCACTCTGCTCACTTTGAGAATTTAATGGGGGATTCTAAACTATTGTGATTAATTGTGAATCATCTGTGATTGTATATACATTGTTGTGATTGATTGTGACTAGAATTTTTAAGAACCTGGTAAAGAATAATCGAATACAGAAAGTTAAAAAATTAATTTGCAGTGTCTGGAATTTGTATTTCTAGAAAATATTCACTTCTTACTTGTAATTGTACTGTAATGTCACTCTAAATTTACATCATTTACAGGAGGCATATACTTTAAAATAACTCTTTGGCCATTACATACATACATCTTCAAATAATAACTTAGCCATCACATTGAATGTTTAACTGTTTTTTGTATTTTGGCCCAGTTCACTCTCATGTATCTGTACAAATAGTTCTTATTGCCTGCTGAAATAGAAACATATATACATATTCATGGCTAACTGTTAAGATAGACACAGGTGAATCAGGTGTATTCATCTACAGCGACTGCAGTGCCAATTCTGTAGCCGCCTCTTGTGCACAACTATAATGAAAGTGTTTGCACATCATACACTCAATCATTTTTCCAAACTCTGCCTTTTTCTCATGTGTTGCAAAGTACTGGTGGTTGAAGGGCAGGATCTTGGTTCTTGGGTTAGAAGCTCTGGCAGAATAAAAGATACAAAACATTGCTTTGCTTTAGGTAAATCCTTCTGCAAGAGCTCTTCGTCTCTTGGGATGCAATTTACAACCAGCTCCCGAGTTGTCCACACCACAAAATCACAGTACTGAACATTGCAGACAAACATGTGGCGTTGAACCTGGTGGTAGTACTGGTGTCTTCTTTAGTTGGAATGTTTGGTCGAGGCAGAAATCCTCAGTGACTGTGACACCCTGTAGACCTTCCCTGTATATATATGGGCATTTGCTTTCCAGGACTCTTTCCCCACAGCAGGAACACACGATTTTCCCATCTGGAGATGTGCAGAGGTGTGGTTCATCAGGTTGTATCACAAAACAAGACTAACCTTAACATTTTGATGGGTTTGATTGACCTCTTTGGTGTAGCACTAGAATTTAAAATCCTTCTCCTCACCTACAAAGCTCTTAATGGTCTGGCACCATCGTATCTTAAAGAGCTCATAATACCTTATTATCCGACTAGAACACTGCGCTCCCAGGATGCAGGGTTACTTGTGGTTCCTAGAGTCTCCAAAAGTAGAATGGGAGGCAGAGCCTTCAGTTATCAAGCTCCTCTCCTGTGGAATCAGGTCCCAGTTTGGGTTCGGGAGGCAGACACCATCTCCACATATAAGAGTAGGCTTAAGACTTTCCTCTTTGATAAAGCTTATAGTTAGGGCTGGCTTAGGTGAGTTCTGAACCATCCCTTAGTTATGCTGCTATAGGCCTAGACTGCCAGACTTCCCATGATGCACCTCTTTCCTCTCTCCTTCTCTCCCTCTCCATCTCTATGCATTTTATCCCATTACTGCACGTTACTAACTCAACATCTTCTCTCTCCTGTAGTTTCGTGCTTTCTCGTTTCTCTCCTCTTGATTCAGTAAGGGACAGTGCATTTTATTTTTCAATATGGGATGATATACAGGACAGGTGGCAACCCTAGTAGTAAGTGATTTCATATTTCCACAGCTTTTATTTTACCCTTCTGAGTTTATAAAAAACACACAACCGAATTTTCATGATATGGGACCTTTTTTATATTAAATTTTTTAATTTATTTGCATCTGCATTTCTATTTGATATTCTGTTTGTAAATATATTATTTAATAATACAGGTTATGACTAGAATGTTTTATAATTTGAAAAAAGTATTTATTAGCCCAAATGTTTTAGGAAAAGTGGAATTTGTGTAAATATCTCACATTAAATTTGTTTCTAACCAACGCACTGGGATTTTCAGCCTTACATGTGACTGAATGGAAATTATGAGACAACAGACTCTTCTCCCTGACTATAATTACCGGTATTCATGATACAGATTAAAATGGAAAATAACCAATCATGAAAAAAGAAAGTCTGCCTCATGAATGAATCACTAAGCATCCTATCACTCACAGATTTCCAATAATGGCGTGTGTCGGTCTGGTAAAAGACTTCCATGAAGGTTGGTCTCGTGTACTCTCGCTCATGTCTCATCAGAGATCCCTCCTCATGCCTCGTTCCTTGGGCATGGGAATGGTTTTCATGTCGTCAGACTGGATACATTTCTGGAACGAGCGAAAAGGGGCATTTAAAAATATAGACATATGATATCCAATAAAATTCAGAAATGAAAATTAAATTAATAATGAAATAACATTTCATAATAATGAGTTGAGTTTTGATCATTTCTTCAAGTATTTCACAAATTGTTGGTTCGTTTGTACATCTTACACAATTTATTCATGTTATTCATGTGTTTACATTAATTTATTTCATAATGACTCACTTTTGGGCTCTGTAGAGATAGACCCAAATCATTGTTTCAAAGTTCCATTTTCCCTGTCAATGTGATGTTGCGAGGATTATGTGCAACATGCACTTTTGCATTCCGCACAAGTTCAGTCAACAAATGAATAAAATTTTCAGTATCTTTTGATAAGCTCATAGTGATCAATGAACATCTCTTTTTCACACGCATTGTGTGTGTATGTCTCTGCCTGAAGATCATCTTCTGGCCACCACTCCTAACAGATTAGGACTCCTCTGGAGCTGTCCTAAATTTTGGCCGAGATAGACGAATAATTTTCCCTGCAAAACTGATCATTCCAAATTGCGCAACCTTTGTAGCAGAATGCATAATTATCCTCTGTTAACATTTCTCCTCCTACTATTTGCACAGTCCTCCCTTAAATGCATATGCTGTGAGGAGAGAGGTGCACCTTGCAAACACCTCCACAAATGACGTGCAAACTGCGACTCCATCCAATTCATCCCGAGGGGGACGTGAATGTCTGTAATACATTTCATGGCAATCCATCCAATAGTTGTATTTCACTAGTATTAGTATTCACTTCAGATCCCAAATATCAACCTCATGGTGGCGCTAGAGGGAAAATCGGGACCGTCAAAGATATTAGGATTCATCATCTGGGATGTACCTATCCATCTAGTAGATGTTGAGATATTTCAACATCTACTAGATGGATAAGTGAAAACTTCAGCCTCAAGGTGATAACAAGTCAGGGGATCACCAAATTCATACGGATTCATCCTCCAAATTGAATGGGCATCAAATAGTTGTTGAGATATTTCAGACTGGATCAAAGTGGTGAACCAACACAGACCTTCCCATCCCTAGCCCCTAGGCATTAAATAATGACAGACATAGACATACATACCTTTTTTGGATTTTTAATTTTCTATTCAGTTTCCGCCTATAATTTGTGTGTGTATACATTCCAAAGATGGACAAATGTATTGATGAAATCATCTGCTTTACTGAGTGCTATAAGCTGTCTGTGAACATCCAATCCAAATTTGGTGACATTCTGATCATTATTTCCAGAGATAGATGTGATAAGGCATATGCTGTCCCTTTTTGGAGAAGCCTACATTTTCACTAGTTTTGGTTTTGGGGAGGATTCAAACATCAACCAAATATACTAATTTTGCAGTAAAATATTTGTATACAACCATCCATTTAAAAACAACTAGACATATTAAATTGATGAAAAAACATGGTTGTGCTTTGTTCTACCTCAGGTAGGGGTATTTCAACGTTTAGGGGCCTTAGTTCCTCTACTACAAAGACTTTTCTCCAATCAGAACCAAAATTCTTCCCTGCCTGGCTCATGGCCAGCTAACAAGAAGGACCGCAAAGCAACTTCTTCCTTTACGGACTGGCAACGTAACCATTGGACACATAACTGGGCATAACATAGCATAGCAGAGTACAAAGCTAAGCACAGGACTGTGTTACATTTGTGAATGTATCTGTATTGATTTGGTTCATTGAGTTTTACTGTTGTGATGTGCTTTCTTTGTTAGCATGTGGCTACCAAAATAACCTAAGTTGATGTTAGTGATGTTGCATGCAAGACACAGGGTCTTGCATGCAACTAACTATCCTCTTTCTAACCTGGCACTGTTTTTCCTACACAATTCACATGTACACTTCAATTTGGCCCTTTAACAGAGCCACAGTCTTCAACATACATGGCCTTGCTGTCATTTTGAATTTCCTTTCTTTCTCTAACTATGCGGCCGCTGCTCAGCTGCCATTTTGACTTAGTTTTCTTTTGTTTGACACCATTGGATTATACACACACACACACACACACACACACACACACACACACCCTTTTGTTCTTTAGCTTAGTGCATTTAGAGTTATACTTCATATTGTGTGTTTTTGCTTTATCTTTTAATACATGCTTGTGTATAATAATGCTGGTTTCTTTAATGTTGCACAAGAGTGAATAATTTGCCAACCTCTATTTTGAACTCCAAATCCTTCAACCTACTAGCTATTAATGGTAATTTTGGTTATAGTTACTCATGTAATTACTAATCTGAGTTCCAAATTGATAGTTTAGTGTATTTTATGAGTCTGAATCAATTAATTAGCTATCCTTTTCCTTTGTTTAAGGGTGGTGCCCCCCGAGGACTTTATTCATTAGTTATTATTTATGATTATCTCTGATAATTCTGATAGCCATAATTAATTGATTGCACCTATACAATTTGGTGCCCCTTTAATCATTGTAAATCCCAACACTGGTCAGCCAGGTGCTGTCCATATTAACAGGCAAAGGCAAACATTTCAGACCTTTATTACTGATTTCACTATCTGCTCTCATTATCCAGGAGGTCTGGACCTCATCCTGATGCCAGGCCTGGGTTTTGACCGGTTGGGGAAGCGTCTGGGACGAGGGAAGGGCTTCTATGACACCTACTTGGAGCACTGCATCAGACAACCCAAAGGAAAGCCCTACACCATTGCCTTGGCCTTCAAAGAGCAGCTGTGTCAAGAAATCCCTGTCGACGACAATGATGTTTTCATAGATGAAGTCCTGTATGAGGATAATGAGTAGCTAATGAATCACCAGTGGTGGTCCATGAACTCAAAACTGGATATATTTACATGCCAAAGTCAGCCAATGGTTTAACCTGGCCTTTCTATTTAATACTAATAGACTCTTTCACTGCAGACATTTTGACTTGTTATAGCAGAAATAGCCCAGGTGGAACCAATAAGACTAATGATGGTCCATTGGAATGGCCTATTGGAATATAGCAGTTATTCGGGGCTGGGCAGCTAGGCTGTAAATTTCTGAATTGTATCTGAAAAACAGAATTTTTGACAGTATTTTGAATACTATCCTCATGTAAACCATTGCAGTCAATGGAAGTCTTTAAACATCAGTTTGTCATTTATGGAACAGTCAATCTTTGCTTATGTTAAGCTGTTATCACAACCCTGGTCTTAGTGTGAAGCCACCTGTTATTTTTGTTTCTGCGGGTAGCTCAACGTGATCACGACGTGCCAATGGTGACAAAGGTTGTGAGTGCAAGACCCGGGTGATGCACAATGAACAATTTATATCAGTAGTCATCAACCCTGCTCCTGCCATGCATGTTTTAGGTATCATCCACCTCTAACGCATCTGATTCTAATTATTAACTCGTTATCCAGCCCATGACAAGCTTCAGCTGCTTCCTTTCACATTTTTTGCTCAAATTACATCAAACTAACAGATGGTTTCTCGCTTGGCAGATAGTTCAGCAAGATCATGACTTGACCTTGGTGTCTAAGATTGTGAGTTTGAGTCCTGGGTGATGCAGAATAAACATGCTAATGTCTAGTCAGCCATTGTGCTGTATGAATTAGAGAAGCATGACTTCAAGGTTTAATAACTTCAACATGGGATGTTATGCTGATGGCCTGCCTTTGTCTTTTTCTCCTTACTTCTCCTTCCCTGGCCCCGACTTGTAGCTATAATTAATGTTATTATTTCCACCTGGGGTTTTCCTGCTATGGCTTGATGATCTGTTATGGCATTATATAGGTTAAGCTACTAATTCAATGTCTGTATTGATATTTGCGTTGAAGGTGCTGAAACCTGATATTTTGTGCCAGTGTTCTGCTCTTTGTCATGCTGATGTTGCCATAAAAAGCTATTAAAAGGCAGGTTTTGCGAACCACAAAATACTTTTAAAATGAAGACTTCATTGACAACAAACAATGGACAATTAAATGAAAATAAGTGCAAATAAAGTTGTATTGGGAAAAGTAGTGTTTAAATGTACCTCTTAATGGCTGATGGACCCCGCTGTTGACCACCTGTTATCACATGACTGAAGTTCCATAATTAGGTCATGTGATTACAACTGAGCCATCTCCATGACAACTGAGCAAAAAACATCCACTGATTAAGACAATAAGATGCAGATAATAAACTCGGGGGAAAACCAGGAAGTGGACCTTGAGTTACCTAGTTACCTAGACTGTGGCGGCCTGCGAGTCTAATTTGTCCCACAGTTTCATAATGAACCGAAAATATTTTTATACTTCTCATAAAAACATAAAAGATCTCTAACGTTGTGGTTTGCGCTGTTGCTTCAGCAAAGCATCTCTCATTCCCAGTCAGTCAGCCCCTCTAGTTTCCAGTGACATATTATATAGTGACTTTGGTGATGCTGCTGCAGAAACAATATTTTGTTATGTTTAAAATATAAATCAATTCTAATCCTGTTCTAAATTTTTAAAAAATTATCATTTAAAAAAAGCCAATTCTTTAGTAATGGAAAAGAACCGGTAAGAGTACTGATAAAGAACCAGGCTGATAAGAGTATGGCTAAGAGGCTACCCCGGGGATTCAAACCGTAGGATCCTCAGAGAGGAGAAGGCAATTTATTGAATGCACCACTGGGGAGATGTATGTTCCATACACCTTCTCACAACTTGAGGCAATAACATCACACTGGAGCTCTTTTGTCTGTTTAAACTTAAAATGCTTACAACGGTCAAAATGTTGGTGAGAAAATTCTGATAAAAAACTCACATCATTTTGCTGTTTTCAGGTGTATTGTCAAATATTTTGGTGTTGTACAAAGTACAGCAAGATACTAAAAATCACTGCAGACTCACCGTTTGATTGATCTGTCTGTGTTGATTGGACCAGTGGATTGTTACAGTGCCACCTTGAAGACAATGAGTGGCATTTTTTTCTCCTGAATAGTGGGTGGAATTAGCAACCCAGCGGCTAATTTTGGTGACTTTTGGACTTACGGAGAAAAAGAAGAATTAAAGTTGCAAGCAGCGATGAACGGGCCCTTGCACCTGACCGGGACTCATAGTGCAACGCAGCCTCGGCGTCGCTGCCAGAGGTTGATCAACGGGGCTCTGAATTTTCACTGTTCTGGACAGTGCACAAAGCATGTGAAATTTGGGGCAGATTGGACAATGTACACTGAAGTTACAACAACTTCCTATTTCATGGCGAATAATGCTTTGGCACGGCAATAGCATTTGATGGATCTCACAATCTTCACAATGAAGCATCATCAAGGTGTAAAGACTTTGAACAAATTTGAGGTGGTTCTGGTTAATCTGCTAAGAGTAGTTTGTAAGACTACAGGGAAAATAACTTCCTGCTACCAGTAGGTGGCGCTATGATTATGACTGACTACTGGCACATGTGATATCTTCAGGTCGGAACTGACATTAAATATGTGAAGTTTGGGGCAGATTTGACCTAGTACACTCAAGTTACAACTTCGAACATCAAAGTTCAACGCCACGCCATGGACACGGCCTTTAATGAAAACTCACACTCACAACTTTTCATCACGAAGGTCTTTAGATTGCACTGTGAAAATATGAAGTCGATCCAATTAATTTTCTAGGAGAAGTTTGTTAAAGTACAGACCCTGTAAATGGTAAAAAAAATTGCCTAAAAGTGCACATTCACTTCAAAATGTCTGACTTGTCTGCCTGTTGGGTTTAGGGTATGGCTCCAAGAGGCCTTTTTGTTTGTCTTGGGGTGATACATGTACCTCCCAAATTTCGTACATGTAGGTGAAACGTAGGCCAGTGTGGGGGTGCTGTGGAGCAATTTTGCCACGGCCATGCAGAAGACCCATAAAATTTGTAAATTTTCTCCAAGTCTGACAAGTGTGCAAAGTTTCGGAAGTTTTCAAGCACATTTAGCCCATCAAAAATGCAATTCATTTGGGAGAAAAATAAAAATAATAATTCCTTGCATTACAATAGGGTCCTCGCAGTGGTCAATGCTCGGGCTCTAATAATCCGAGCAATTCCAATAGGTTACTTGCAGTGGTCGCTGCTCAGACCCTAATTAAAGCCGCAAGCAGTGATGAACGGGCCCTCGCACCTGACCACACATTGGGGTGTATAGCATCCGTGGCCGTGTTACCCGAGGTTGAACGTTGAATTTCTGAAATTTCAAATTTCATGCATTTTGAACACCACACAAAGGAGTTAAATGTCACAACACCCCCTGTTTATGTCATGTTCCAATGTATCAAGTGTGGACCACACAAAGAAAATTTTATATAAAAGAAATGATGATTGTCACACAAGGCCCACTTATGTTGCCAGTAAGTGGCGCTATGAGTGAATTTTGGCATGTAGATGTCTTCAGGGCGAAACTCTCATAAAGCAATAACAAAACAAAAAAAACAATAGGTTCCTTGCACTTTCAGTACCAGGAGCCGTTGGTCCTGCCCTTTCATGCTCGGGGCCTGATGGCAGTAACATTAACAACAAAAATAGTAATAAGTAAAATTTAAAAATAGCAAAATAGGTGAATAAATAAATTAATAAAAAATAACAAAATAAAAAGAAAACTAACAACATAACAGAATAAGATTACTAATCCCCACGTTACAAAAAACCCCAACCCCTGCGCACACACGCACACAGACACACACCTTCACCTAATTCCCCACTGTGGCTGACTGTGGCTGGGGTGTGATCACACACCTAAAATACAAACAGACTCAATTCAATTCAATTTTATTTATATAGCGCCATTTCATAACAGAAGGTATCTCATTGCACTTTTCCTATAGAGCAGATCTAGACCATACTCTTTATAATATTATTTACAGAGAACCAACAAATCCCACCATGAGCAAGCATTTGGTGACAGTGGCAAGGAAAAATTTCCTTTTAAGAGGCAGAAACCTCGAGCAGAACCAGACTCAGTGGTCGACGGCTATCCGCCGCTGCCGTGTTAAGTTTTGAGAGAGAGAGAAAGACAGACAGAGATTCAGAGAGAGAGAGAAGGGGGGAGGGGGGATTATTAATAAATTAATAATAATAGGAATGACAGTCATAAGAATAATAATGACAATAATAATAATAGAGCCAATAACAACAATTGTAGTAGCAGTTGTCAAGTAGGAACAGGGGCAGCAGTTGGCCCACATCCACAGATCCAGTCTCTGCAGCTCCGGAGGCAGAAATACCTGCTGAAAGTGACAGAAGGAGAGAGGAGAGAAACAAGAAAGCACAGAACTACGGGAGAGAGAAGATGTAGAGTTAGGAACATGCCATAATGGGATAAAAATGCATGCAGATGGAGAAGCAGAGAGAAAAGAGGTGCATCATGGAAAGTCTCCCGGCAGTCTAGGCCTATAGCAGCATAACTAAGGGATGGTTCAGGACTCACCCAAGCCAGCCCTAACTATAAGCTTTATCAAAGAGGAAAGTCTTAAGCCTACTATTAAATGTGGAGATGGTGTCTGCCTCCCGAACCCAAACTGGGATCTGATTCCACAGGAGAGGAGCTTGATAACTGATAACTGATTGATAGCTCAACAGGAAAAGGGAAAGAAAAACTGAACAAGCAAACAAACATACATAAGTAGGCAGGTACAGTACATACTGGGATTAATCGGAAGGCAAATGGTGCAAAACATTAAAATGGGATATAAAGGGCTTCCATGTATGGAAAAATGTCTCCCTGGAGCCTCTGTGTATGTTTAAGTTTGAGAGAAATCATGACATCTTTAAGCCATTGGGATATGTGGCAAAACATGGAAATTTGACACCACGCCACGGACACGACCCCGACTTCCCCCAGCCCATGTCGAAGTGTTCTTGGGCAAGATACTGAACCCCAAATTTAAAGACGTTTTACCCCTAGTTGGCACCTCTTTACTGGATATGATCAATCTGTCTTTATTAACAGGGTATGTACCACAATCCTTTAAAGTAGCTGTAATTAAACCGCTTCTTAAAGAGCCCACCCTTGATCCAGGGGTTTTAGCCAACTACAGACCTATATCTAACCTTCCCTTTCTCTCTAAAATCCTTGAAAAAGCAGTCGCCAATCAGTTGTGTGACTTTCTAAATAACAATAATTTGAGGATTTTCAGTCAGGATTTAGAGTGCATCATAGCACAGAGACAGCACTGGTGAAAATTACAAATGACCTCTTAATTGTATCAGACAATAGACTTGTCTCTGTACTTGTCATGTTAGCTCTTAGTGCTGCATTCGACACCATTGACCATCACATCCTATTACAGAGACTGGAACATGTAATTGGCATTAAAGGAACTGCATTAAGCTGGTTTAAATCCTATCTATCAGATTGATCTCAGTTTGTA
This sequence comes from Siniperca chuatsi, assembly GCF_020085105.1. Lineage (NCBI taxonomy): Eukaryota > Metazoa > Chordata > Actinopteri > Centrarchiformes > Sinipercidae > Siniperca > Siniperca chuatsi. Next base: position 35,019,839 of record NC_058042.1, read on the forward strand.
CATGTTAACGGGGAGTCCTCCGTGCATGCCAAAGTTAGTCATGAAGTTCTGCTGTTCCCATGTTCCTGCTCGACAACTGCTACTACAGTTGTTATTGGCCTTGTTACTATCATTGTCACTATTATTCCTATGACATTCCTATTATTATTATTTTATTAATATTACTATTACCACTACCATTACATTATTACTATTTTAAAATTCTATGTGGAATTTGCATTGTGCTTCCCTCTCCCCCACCCGGCATTCTCTCTCTCTCTCTCTCTCTCTCAACCCAATATGGCAGCGGCCGATGACTGCTCACCATTGAATCTGGTTCTGCTCGAGGCTTCTGCCTTTTAAAAGGTTAAGTTAAGTTAAGTTTTTCCTTGCCACTGTCTCCAAGTGCTTGCTCATGGTGGGATTTGTTGGGTCTCTATAAATAATATTATAAAGAGTACGGTCTAGACCGAATAGTTGGATGAGGTGGCAGAGAACTGCTGCCTGTTAAGTAACAAACTGCTGCTCGGCACTCTGACAAAGTCTGAGATTCAATGTTCAGACTGAGTGACTGTTGTTTGTGCTTGTCCACAGCTGAACACACTGATTCATCCTCACCTCTTGAAGCAAACAAACTCAAATTCTCTCCTCTGCTAAATTATTTCAGTCAGAAAATTTCAATAGGCACCATCTTTCACTCTTTCTGCTTTGTCAGCAGCTGTCAGTGGCGTCTCCATTTCATGCATGGCTGAGGACACTTTTTCACATGTAGCGGTCCATAAAGCAACTGATATGAGGTAGTCTGGGTGGCCTCAGGAGTCACATGGCCATCACTCAGTAGCAGAAAAGCATACTGCTCTACACCCACACCGTCTGCAGATCTGTTTCAAATAAGAATACAGACAGTTATGTGGAAAACCTTCAATGCAACACCTCTGCTGCTAAGCTTGGCTGGCTTACAGCTGAAATGGGTCTCAAAGGCACATAGTGTTTCATTATAAAGTACTCAGAAGGTTGTCTGCTCTCTCTCCTCAATGGTAGTTCTCTGCAAGACTGCCTCAATTTTCACTCAGACCTTACTGGCTGACTTTGAAATGGAAACAGCTTCTTCTTTTTCCAGCCAAGATTCCTTCTGAGTTTGCTCTGGACCGTGAAAGCATCTGAACCACCAACCAGACAAGGAGGTGTTGGAGAACGAGTAGCAGGAGCTCCACTCTCTGTCTGACCTGGTAGCGGGGAGCTGGAGTACGGAGCTGGAGATGGCTGTCCACCTGGAGCTTGTACCTGGAGACTGTATGAAGCAGGTTGGAAAGTGCTCTTCTACAGGTTCGGCAACAGCAGCGAGTGAACTCCTGGGCAACCACGACTTTCACCTTGGCAGGATGCATCCAGACATATCAACCTAATACAGTGAAACCCAGGAAGGAAATGGTGGAGACATGGAACTTGCACATTTCTGCCTTTACATACAGTTGATTCTATAATAGTCTGGCTAGCACCTGTAGAGGTATAACTATTTTAAAATTGAATCTTTGCACCACCTTCATTCGAAGGACAAATTAAAAAAATCAAATTAATCAGTCAGAGTTGTGAATTCTCAACACATTGATCCTTAGTCTCTGCTTTGAATAAATATTCACAGACAAAATCTTGATGAATGGTGATAATGAAACATTTATTTATAGTTAAATGTTTATTAACAAATGAATAAATGAGGGATTAATCATGACTATATAACGGGAAAACAGAATAAAATAGATGTAGGAAATTATTATTCAGTTTGGCGATAGTGAAAAGGAGTATGTGATTTCAGAACAGGGAAAGAATGTTTGCTCTGGAAACAAAGAAGAAAGTCTATTTATTCACCGTCAGATAGGGCTTGTATTGGAGGCGGAGGAGGGGTCTTTCGGGCTCCAAGTGCTGTATGCCTGATAACTAATAATCTTCCTTTATTCTTAACAGAAAATGTGGTCTCCTCTACTTTTATGGAACTATCTGATTTGATATGTTACGCGGATCAGTCACATACTTCTCATCACTGTGGTCAATCAATAGTGATTCTAACATCAAATAGTACGTAATAGGGTTTACATCAAAGCATCCATCATATTTCAGAACATCGTTCAATCGTAATATTCCTAACTGCTTAACTATCAAAAAACATAAATTCAATACTTCTAATAAAACGATTGCAGGTTAAATAACAGTTAGTTTGATCACCCAATATACTAACTACAATCCTACACAAAATCATAACAACAATTGTTACAGGATCTCATTATCAATGGCCACAAGATGGCAGTGTGGCCATATGGTAAACAAGGTATTAAATCTATGAATGAATAATTCATTCGTCTTACATTTTACAGATATCGTAGTTGGATTATTCTTCGGGAAAACATGCTGAGTAATACTGACTGATTGGATCACTAATTTGAATTAATTCAGACTCGGGCTAAAATAAAGGATATAACAGGATATAACAGTGTTAATTCAGATCAGGAATGCACTTTCTAATTTATAATGGTGGGCATCTTATCTCAGGTCACATCAGGGTGTGAGCGATAAAGAGGGGGTATGTGGTGTTTGTGTGTGTGTTTGAGTGTGAGTGTGAGAGAGACAGAGAAAAGGGGGAAGAGAGGGTGAGATTGCCATTTGTTTAATTCTATTCATTGTCTTGATGTGATGTGTATTCTCTCAAAAGTAAGACGTTGCGGCTCCCATCCGGAAGTTATTCTCAATGCAACATTGAGAATGATTTCCGGATGGGAGCCGAAACGTCTTGATTCTGAAAACAGTGTCCAGATGACTACGACTGAAACCTTTTCTACGATGGAACACTCCTGGATGAATGAGGGACTACACCGTCTCATTCTCTCAAAAGAATAAAGAACTGAAGTCTCTGTCCCAGGAAAAGGTAATCCTGTTAGTTCATCTTATGTATACAGACCTTTTCCTGTGGTTTGTAGCCAGGTGAATCCAGTCGTTGACTGCTTCCAGTCCTGCAGTTAATCTTGTTAGCATGACAAAACACATAACTTTCCAGGGCAGAGAGCCTGATACCAGGTCTGGAAGGTTTCAGAGTGACACTTTCACTATTGAGGTGCTTACAAATCCGGAGGAGTACCAGGAAAGAAAGTGTATTCAAATCACACTGGAATTCCACAAGGCCATAAACAGTACCTCTCATTTGGCTTTGTCAACTCACTCAGCTCAAGTCCGTGTGGACTTTGAAAACAACAGAGGTTGCTTTCCCTACACACCTGTCGAACATGGAGGACATGATCCCAAGGAGACTAGGAAAAAGGATATCATCAAGGTAAACAAAAACAACGGTTCAACATGTCCTTCAGCACATCATTTACAAGAGCTTTGAAGACAGCTGGGGTATTAGAGAGACCAAAAGGCATTAGTAGGTACTCATAATGCCCCTAGAGGTTTTGGAGGCTGTCTTCCATTTGTCCCCCTCCCAAATGCATACTGTATTGTAGTGGTTGTGCTGCTCAAGGTTGAAAAAAACTGTGGCTCCATGCAGGAATTCAATGGCAGACAACATCAAAGGCAGGGGGACAATTATTTGATTGAGCCCTCTGAAGTCAATACATGGTCTGAGTATGCCATCCTTACCTACAAAGAAGAAGCCTATTCCAGCAGGGGATGTTGAAGGATGGATAAATCCTGAGGCCAGAGACTTCGCTATGTACTTCTCCATGGCAGTCCTCTGACCCGGTCCCTGTGGAGGAGGCATGACTGGCAGGAAATCAATGGCACAGTCATAAGGTCGATGAGGGGGAAGTGTGGTTGCTCATTTCGTGCTGAAAACTGAGAACTCAGATCAGCATAAACTTTGGGCACATTAGACATGTCAGGTAAGTCTCTGAGAATTTCAGAAGTGGCACTGGAGGGACACAGAGCAGACTTGAGACAGTGGGAATGGCAATATTTGCTCCATCCAAGAATGGAGCCTGAAGACCAATCGACATGGGGGTTATGTAAGGTTAGGCAAGGATAACAAAGGACAACGGGAACCACAGGAGAATCAATAACATGGAATCATAATTTTTCAAGGCGATTGCCAGACACTTGAAGACTAAGAGGAACAGTGGTGTGTTACCATGCATATGCGCTGTCCATTCCGAACTGTGGCCTTAAGGTGAGTCTCAAGGGGCAGAGTGGGGATCTCTAGGTGCTGAACCATGGAGGAGTCCAAAAAATACTTATCAGAGCCAGAGTCAACCTAGAGACTTTTTACCTAGAGAAAGACAGGAGAGAACAGAAAGAAACACACGACACTACGGCAATTGCATCGGTTCAGGGAGTATGGGGTCAGCAGTCAAAGCAACAGGTTGAAGAGAGTCACAACGTGTATCAGATGACTCATCACAGAGAGCTGAGGGAAAAAGAACTTCTGGAAAGGGCTAGGTGTAAAGTTGGGTCTTGAAGAACATGCCCCTCTCTCCTTCTCTCATGGAGAAGACTGTCCACCTGCATGGCCAGAGAGATGAGCTTGCTGAGGTTGTTGTCAAGCTTCTGGGAGGCCTCCCCATTGAAATCAGGACAGCAGAAACTGTACACATCTTCTGTCGCAGACTGAAAACAGTTCAGCATATTTGACGAAGTTGATGTACTTGCATGATTCTTGCAATTTTTGGGTTGTATCCACAGTTAAATGCACTTATTGTAAGTCGCTTTGAATAAAAGCATCAGAGTAGCTGGCACAGACCTCTGACTGTTGCTCCCAGACGGCTGTAGCCCTGTCTTTAGCCCTTCCTGTGAGGAGGGTTATTAGGTATGCCATGCGGGTGCAGTCTGTTGGAAAGGTTGAGGGTTGCTGCTCGAAGATCAGGGAGCACTGGGTGAGGAAACCACGGCAGGATCGTGGATCCCCGTCGTAATGTTCATATGGAGGTAAGTGAGGTTTTTTAAAGACAGGTATACCGGAAGGTGGAGCAGGAGCTGAAGCCAAGGTGGTTGAAGGTGGAGATGGAGCAAACAATGATTTGAACTGTTAGTTAGGATTTGAATACCTTCAGCGACCTCCTGTAACATCATCATGACGTCCAATGATCACTCCTTGGAGAGAGAGGGCAGAACGCATGTGCACTGCTTCTGCTGAGTCCATGGTTGGCTTGACTGTATCATAACTGTGGCAGAGAATGAGGACCCAAGCACAGAAACAGACAGAAGACAAGGCAATATCTCTTAACCAGTTTTTTGTTTGGTCGGTAGCAGGCAGGAACCAAAAATACAGCAAAACACTCTACAAACCGAAGACGAGCCAAGACAAAATCTATGGTAGGAACTATATTACAAAGTCATTACAGTCAAGCACAGACTGAAGGAGAGAAGGGTCTGATATACTCCCACATGCTGACAAGCTGATTGAGCAGGACTGGGTGAGTGGTGATTGTAGGCAGCTGCAAAGACTCAGCTCTCAGCCAGGGAGGCAGGTAACTGCCTGCTTTTTTGACAATGTACACACATAAACAGGTTTATAATACATTTTTACATGTGAATGACATTAGAGAGAGAATGTATCAGTGTGGCAGTAGAGTGGCAGGATGAACAGGGCCAGCCACTGGCATCAACACTCTATGCGGTTGTTTAGGGCCACAACCGCTAAGGGGGGGCCACAGATCAGTGTGACTTTCTGTATTGCTTTTGTTTTTATTTGTTTATTAACAACATGATAATATACAAACATTCAGGCAGAGAACAATACAAATCCAATTTAAATGACACAAATACATATGAAGAACATAAAATAAAAATATTAACTTTGTGTGTTGCACATGCTTCTCACACTTTGTACCAAGGTGACTGACTCGCTAGCCATGGTAACGCAGCGGGCGGCATTGTGGGTAACGCTGAGTCAATGTGAGTCAGCTGGTTAGTGCGGCAATAAATCAATGTCGCTCTTATTTTGATGAACTGATGTGAATCTGTTGTTTTTCGTGCAACATTAAAGTTGTGTTTTTGAACAAAACTGAATTAAACAGAACATAGCTACAGTTCATTTTAACCTGGCAAGCTGGCTAGAAATAATAAATGCATTATAACATTTAGATGCTGATTGTGAAATGTTTTTCATGAGAACATGCTTGCTTTTTTACACTGCTTGCTAACGTTAGCTAACCTGAGTAGGATTGTAAGCATCAAATAACTTCCTTGTTTGTATGGCTAACTTTGCATTAAAGTCATGTTTTTTAATTAAACTGAACATAGCAACAATAATTTGAACCTGCCAAGCTGTTATGAATGTATTATTAATTTTAGCTGAAATGTTTTTCATTAGAACAAGCTTGATTTCTTGCCATATGTTTCTAGTTATGTTAAAAAGTATTTTTGTGGATCATTTTGGATAATTGGATCATTTGCATATTTGTATAAAATTGCACTTGTTGTGTGGTTAATGAAAAGGCCTGGATGATACTTATAACATACCTATGTAATGTCTTCCAGACTACATTTAAAAAACAATAATAATCTAATGTATAATTTTTTCAGGGGCATTATTGAAATATTTTAGAGCAACCTCCGCTGCACCAGGAACATCTACCTTGTCAGTTGACTTGACTGCTGCTGAGGGACCATCATCAGAGAATTCAGGGGCATCTACGCCCTCCTCTGACAAGACTGCAGCTGCAGAGGTCATAACAGAGGTACCACAGCCTTCTACATCCTCCGACGACGACGACTCTATCTGCATACTTTGCAGTTGTTAAGCTTTTCTTAACCTCTCAAATTTTAATATATTTTAATAAACAGTTTTCAAATAGTTTTATAAAGATTTATTGATAATTCATTTGTCTATCTCTATTGTGTGTGTGTGTGTGTGTGTGTGTGTGTGTTTATTCAGTTATGAGCAGTGAGTGTAATTGGGGGTTGCGCTGGGAGTGTTTTGGGGCCACAAACAAAATCTTGCTTAGGGCCACCAAAATCCTAGGGCCGGCTCTGAAGATGAAAGTATATATCATTACGCATAGCAATGCATCCTTTCAAAAAACAAGTCTTCCAAACTAAATTATGTTGTTCCAATTGCATTTCAAAATTACCCATATTAGCATTTTCTTATCTGACCCAAATACAACACTGTTTGTCAGTGCCTTCAAAATCCATTAGAAATTACTGATAGATAAAGAATCATATTAGCGTTTCCTGATCTAGGTTTAGGCACAAGCTACATGGTTATGGTTAGGGGAAAGATTGGATAACACTTGAGATTACAGCCTGCAACATACAGCGTAATTCTAGATACAGTTTTTTTTATACTGATGGTGTACCATGAAAGTACTTACTTACATGTAGGTACAAAGGAATGAGATGGGAAGTTAGGCAATAAGGGGATAAAAATAATTTATACTCTAGGTATTATTTAACTAACAGGTACCTATTCTGTTATTACGGGGTACAGTTTGACCATTAAATATCACTAACTCTTTCAACTTACAACAACATGTGTCTGGCCAAACTCATTCCCGTGGCCACACCTTAGACCTAGTCTTTACTTTGGGCCTGAAAACCCCATCTGTGGAAACCAGGGACATGTTTGTATCTGATCACCTATGCATTGTTTTCAATTGTGAATTAGAGGCTGCCAGTTCTGTCTTATCCCGCTCTAAGTACACACGCGTCCTTAATGAGCATAGTGCCTCAAAATTCTGTACACGGTTCAATCCTCCGGGCAGTGTGTTTCCCGATTCCTCCAACACCAACGATTTGGTTGATTATTTTAACTACCAGTGTTCTTCAACCTTAGATCTCATAGCTCCTCTTAAAAATAGACAAAACTCAAAGACTAGAAAACAGCCATGGTTAAATGACAGTATTCGAAGCTGTAAAAAGAATTGCAGAAGAGCAGAACGCAGATGGAAGAAATCACGTCTCCAGGTCCACTTTGTGGCCATGAAAGAGTTATTACGCCTTTATAATAGGATGGTGAAGGATGCAAGAACATGCCATTTCTCTGCACTTATCTCTGCCCATCAGCACAACCCCAGATTCCTGTTTAAGACTGTGGATCAGTTAGTTAACCCTGCCTCTCCTTGTGCCCCTGCTGAGTGTGATGCTGATTGTGAAAAGTTTCTTTTGCACTTTGCTGGTAAGGTGGAGTTAATAAGATCTGATATCACCCCCAATCCTGCCTTTTTAGATGTGGATCACCCGCTCAGGGCTTCTTTGAGCAATTTTTCTGATGTTACTCTGCCCGAACTCGCAGACATCATGTCTCTTATGAGAGTATCCTCCAGCCCTCTGGACAAAATCCCAACTAGGTTTCTATTGGAAGTTATGGATTGTATTGCGCCCCTTTTACAAATCATTTTTAACAGCTCGCTGTCTACTGGCTGCGTCCCTGATTTCTTTAAAACAGCTTGTGTCCAGCCAGTCTTAAAAAAACCTGGGCTTGATCCCACCCTCCTGGATAACTACCGCCCAATATCCAAATTGCCTTTCTCGAAAAACTTGTATCTAAGCAGCTCCTTGCTGCTGTGGAAAACAATAATACCTTTGAAAAGTTCCAATCTGGCTTTCGTCAACACCACAGCACTGAGACAGCCCTTCTCAAAGTCACTAATGACCTTTTAATGAATGCAGACGCAGGCATGTGTTCAATTCTTGTGCTGTTGGACATAAGTGCTGCCTTTGATACAATTGATCATGGCATTCTTTTAGACAGACTGAGGCACTGGGTGGGCATATCTGGAACTGCACTAGACTGGTTCGCATCTTATCTGTCCAATAGGAAATTCTGTGTTAGCATTAATAACTTCAAGTCATCCTTTTCCCATATCAAGTATGGTGTGCCTCAAGGTTCAATTCTGGGACCAATATTGTTCTCCTTATACATGCTTCCCTTGGGTGATGTAATCCGCAGACATGGTATTTCTTTTCATTGTTATGCGGATGACACACAGTTGTACCTCCCTGTCAAGCCCACTGACCTTAGTATGCTGAGTTCTCTGCAGGACTGCCTGTCTGACATAAAAAATTGGATGTTGATAAATTTTCTACAGCTCAACTCAAATAAAACTGAAATCCTTGTTATTGGGCCCCAACACATCACTAAACAAATACTGCCATCCACTGGTAACCTGTCACAACATATCAAGCCTGTTGCACGAAATCTTGGTGTCCTGTTTGATAGCAATTTATGTTTTGAGCAACATATCACTAAGCTTGTCCAATCATGTTTCTATCACCTCAGAAACATTGCAAAAATACGAGCTATTTTAAATCTTAGTGATGCAGAAACTGTTGTGCATGCTTTTATCTCCTCACGCCTTGATTATTGTAACAGCCTGTTCACTTGTCTTAATCAAAAAGCTCTGACACGACTGCAGACTGTACAAAACTCAGCTGCTAGGCTGTTAACCAGGACCAAGAAGTATGACCACATAACACCTGTTTTAGCCTCTTTACACTGGCTCCCTGTTGGTTTTAGGATTGATTTTAAGATCTTGTTGATTACTTTTAAGGCTCTTCATGGCCTGGCCCCAGATTATATTTTAGACCTTGTAATCCCTTATGAACCTTCACGTAGTTTGAGATCTTCGGGCAGGGGTCTCCTGTCTGTTCCTGAGTCTAGGATGAAAACTAAGGGGGACAGAGCTTTTGCTATCAGGGCCCCGAGGCTCTGGAACAACTTGCCCGAAGAAATTAGGTTGTCTGAGTCAGTGTCTTCGTTTAAATCTCGTCTCAAAACACATTTTTATCTGAAAGCATATCCTGATTTTACGTGAACTGGCTGTTTATTTTACTGTTCATTTTATTGCTTTTCTGTATTTCATGTGTTTTATTTCTTTATATTTCGTCATTCACTGTGTTATTTTATTTTTCTTGTTGTGAAGCACTTTGTACTTTGTTTTGATAAGTGCTCTATAAATAAAGTTTTATTATTATTATTATTATTATTATTAATGAACAACAAAGCTAGAAGTTTGGGGGAAGATAGCATAATCAGTCCTAGATTCATTTTATAAATCTGCTGTGATTTATTTCAAAATGATCAAATGCTACTTACCTACACTACAGATGTACAGATGATAACAAAATGAGGATAGGCTAACCACATAGTTCCTAAATAACTATAGGGTACATATGGGACACAAAATTGTGCTTACAGAGACTTTGGAAGCCTGAGGTGGTACAGGTTTATGAGGATTATGGAGATGATGGATCACCATTTCTCATGTTTCCATGTTGAAAAGCCTGCATCGTTACCACAGCAACCCATACAGATAAGTTGGTGATGTCTGGACACACAAATCTAATCTGATCACTTGCAAATAACATGGCGGACAATCTGTCTTAAAGATCTGTTTTGAGAAAGAAATCTGATTTGTCTGTATTCTGAACAAAGCCTAAACCTAAGTTTATTAATTTACAACTTGCTTTCCAGGTTGTGCATGGCACCAACCTAGCACTGACCCCTTTAAGGGCTAGTATCCCATGATCTGGATTTCGTCAAGGGCTGCCAATCCAGGGTCACTTTTGGGACACTGTTGCATTAATACCACGGCAGCACCAAAAATAAATAAATTCACCTCAGGGCACCACCCTGGAAAGGGAAAATGATAGCCAACTAATTAATAATAATTAATTCAGTTTAAGTTCTGTAGGTTGCCACTAAGTTCTTGACTCGTAAACAGTGATGTAACATTTCATACACACGACCCAACTGAGTTCTTTATAAATGACAACTTTATTGAAATACTCACTACACAGACAACTAATAACCACTAAATATACAAATGGATCAATCAATGCAATGATGAATGAATGCAATGAATACCAAAAATAAAGCAATGAATAATACCTTGGCAAGATGGCTTAATTGGTGTGAACAAAGGAGACCACCACGTGGATGAAAACTTTGACGTTAACTTGTGAAATTAACTCAATGCACCATTCAGCAGCTGAGATTGTTGGGAAGTAAAAGGGAAATATCTGAAACCATTCAAATAGTTTCTATATTGATGTGGGACTTCTAACCTAACATACCCTCATTGCCATAACACTGTAGCATTGATCCCAAAGCACAGGAAAAGTAAACTTTCACCTGGTGGTTCAGATGGCCTAGGGAAAGTTTGGAGGGAGGAGGAGAAGAGGGTCGATCCTTGTTGAGCTCTTGGGTTTTCTCGAGTGTGATCGGTCCGACAGGGTGGCTCGGCTTGGCCATTATCTCTCTCTCTCTCTCTCTCTCTCTCTCTGCAGGCAGCAGGACAATGAGGTCTTCTCTCACAACCACTTGTTTGGGTGTGAGTGGAAACGTGAGGGCAGCGTTTGTCAGATGTTGTTTTAGTTCAAAATTTGTTACAATCCTAACTGTGGTACAGTTAGGACACAGACGTTGCAGTAGACTGGAGCAGGTTTCTTCCAAACTAGCAGCAGCAATTTAGGTGCGCTAGCAAAGTATGCTAGATGCCAGCCTTTAGTGCGTTCCGACGGCCAACTGAGTTCTGGGTGAGAGAGCACACAGAGTGGGGCCCTTTGATTTCTCCTGTTGTTACAGTGTCTGTTAGGTGGGCCGTGTCTGATGCCAATGGCTTTCACTCCTCTCTCGTCTAAAACGTTTCTTTATGACAAAGTAACAAAGTTTCCCACATGTCTGATGGTCCCATGTTAAAAAGGTTAGCCTACTCAGCTGCTGAAAGATACTGAACACCTCTTATGAATAAACAGGATGTCCTGGCACCCTGATATTACCCACTGAGTAATAACTGAGTGACAGTGTTATCCCAGGCTTAAATGTCACAAATGGCAATCATGTATACCTCTGTTATTTATGACAAGTGACACATAAAATTACCCCATGCATATACAGTATATGTACACATATGCATATGTATATCTATATATATATATATATAGGCATAGCAAATGAAACAGTATAATAAAATCAATACATGTCAGTGTTCCCTGTATCACAGGCATGTGCTTTTCCTCCCCCGCGAGAGGGATGCAAAAGAGGAAGGGCAACAGGCACACACAGCACCCTGTGTGTGTGAGTCAGAATTGTCATTTCAACTTGCATTTTCTCTTATTACCAGTCATGATTGATTCACGTGTTATACAAATGTGCTGTTCTTTATCTCTGCAGTCCTTGTTTATTCCGTGTCTATTGTCCCTGCTCCAAAATCAGCCAAAACTTCATACATTTCCATACAGTTAATTCTAAGCATAACATATCAATTAGTATACATTAAATTCTACATTATAAAGTCAGTCCCTTTGTTCTTTGTTTCCTGAGTTCACAATGCTGTGATCATCTGCAGGTCATATCCTGGAATGTGGGGGTATCGGCTGTAGTCACCTTAGCTTGAGCTTGTCCCATTATAAATTAGCCATTTGTCACTATGCCTTCCATTAGTGTCCTCCTTGAGTCCTGCAAGGCCTGTTTCATGACCCAGAGGTCATGTAAATAGCAAAATCAAAAAAGGTCCAATCCTTTCTCAATGAAAGAGGTAAAATTGTTCATCATCCTCATCATCATCATCATCATCATCGTCGTCGTCATCATGCTCCAACACAGAGAACAATGGAACAAAGGAGCTGACTATACAGTGCAAAATTTAATATATGCTTATAGATATAATATGCTTAGTTAATGCAATAAGTAAGAATGTGAAGCTTTGGGTCAATATGTTGATTTTGATGCAGGAACTGCTTACCCATATCCGCTAATCTATAAAAGATACAGACAATGTGTTTAGTCGTTTAACACTAAAACTACCAAGGCAGTCATTTTGACAGTTTTTAAATTTTGCATGTCATCGGCCAGATTACAAACAACAATGAGACTACATATCGGGAGGAAATCAACAATCTTGCAGAGTGGTGCACAGAGAACAACCTACTGCTCAACATCAGCAAAACCAAGGAGCTGACCATTGATTTTCGAAGAGGACGCACACTCCTGTCTTCATCAGTGGAGCTGAGGCGGAGCAGGTGAATAGTTTTAGGTTCCTGGATTTCAGCATCACAGAGAACCTGACATGGTCCTCTCACATCTCTACCCCGGTCAAGAAAGCTCAGAAACAGCTGTATTTCTTAAGAAAACTTAAGGCAAAGTCCTTCTTAACTTTTACAGTGGAGCAATAGAAAGCATCCTGACTGGAAACATCACAAACTGGCATGGGATGTGCACGGCCCAGGACCGGAGGGCTCTGCAGCGGGTGATTAACACTGTTCAGATGATCATTGGTACCAACGTACTGAGCATCAGTGATATCGGTGAGGTGAAGTGCCTGCGCAGAGCCCAAGGGATACTAAAGGACAGTACCCACCCCAGCTACAGCCTGTTCATCCTGCTGCCGTCTGGCAAGTGATAGAGAAGTATCGGCTGGCGTACCACCAGACTACAGAGCAGCTTCTTCCCTCAGGCTGTGAGACTAAATTCATCCTCAGCACTCCACCATGTAAACTAGTTTTCATTTCTATGACTTATTATTTCTATGACGTATTATTTATTTACTGATCTACTGTATATAATTTTTTTTGAGTAGCATAAAGGGAACTACTAAACAAAATCTCATACAACCCTGTGTTGAAAGATGATCAATAAATCTATCTTGTATCTTGTCTGTAATAACTTTGTTGAAATAAAACCCATGTAGTAACCCATGTCATAGGACCCTGACTTTTCCTAAATGTGTATATATTTTAAACATTGTTATTTTATTAAAATTACAAAACACAAAAGAGTTCTGAGTATTTCTACCTTGAATGGCCATAACAATCATATTGACCGTATGCATTATAGATGGTGTATCATTTCGGTGTTGGCTACTTTTCCCGCTCTTGAAGATGCGCGTCACAGTTGCCTGGCAACTATTTTTTCCAGTTTTTTTTTTTACGCTATTGCAAAGCTAAAACCTAGCTTTAGCTTTGAGCTAAAACCAAGGAGGAAAGAAAGCTTTCAGAATAATTTCAGAATAAAATGTTAGCAAGAAGGAGAATGACTGCCACAGAGGCTTTATTCATGCTTCAGAGCCTTGATGATGCTGAGTCTGATGGAGGAGCAGGTTTGGTTAGTGACGTCTCTTGGTCTCTTGAAAGTTCATCTGACATTGACTCTGAGAGTGATTCAGAGATCATTCCCCTTCGTTATACTATTTGTAGAACTAGATTCCAGAGGTGGCTGCGTAGGACTGTTTCCAACTCGTGTGATCCAAACATTTCCAATAATTCCAGAGCATTGTAAAGTCCAAAAATCAAAATTTATTGAAAAAAGATAGACGTAATGATTTCCAAAATTCGCAACATGTTTTTATCTAGAGAAAAGTCTGCTTCCATCCATCCACAGAGCTTGGCAGTTCGGTACTGGTACTGATACTGGGTTTATCTCTTGTTAAAAAATAAACTTGCATTGAACTCTGATCTTCTCCAGCGACTTATTTTGAGTGTCTCCAGTTTTTGTTCATCTGAGTTATTGGGAAAGTGTTGGAAAAGGAAGCCAGACTCATTATTCGGCCTAGGCCTGGACTTCTGTCATCCGACACTTTCAAAAACAACATTTTCACTGCAGTGAAAAAACCGTTTGCTTGTCGCACACAAAGCAAGGCACGCATCTGCCGGGGCGGTCTAGCAGCAATCTAACAGCACCATAAATTACATTTATATAACCACAATAACAAAAAATCTAATTCTGCTACACTATTGTATATCAAAATATCATATTATGTATCTGCATTCGCTCAGAGCTCCATTTAATCTGATAAATAACTTTATTCAAAATGAGGATTTTGTTTGAGGATTTTAAAATTTTGGGGGGGGGAGAACATCATAAAATATGACGACAGACATTGAAAGCATCATTCGAAAACCTCAATAGAAGCTTCAAATGTACATAACAAAAATGACATTCAGTATAGCCTAGTATGAACGGTCAGAATGACCGCTATGGCCATTGTAGTAGTTGTAGAATTCCGGTAGTTCTAGTATTAATAGATAATGTAAAACATTTGAATATACATTTGTATAACCAGTAAATTGGTCATAGCTTGCAATCTGTTATTAGTTATTATATTGTTTTTACTTTTGCTTCATTTATCTTGCTTTTATTGCCTTTGCACTTTGTAACATTTCTTTTGAAAAGCTATATAAATAAATGTATGATTAAATGTATTATTATTATTATTATTATTAGTATTAATTATGAAGTATTGTGTGTGTATCCAAAGCCTGATATATCTTAATCTTCTGTGCCATAGAGCTCCATTGTTGTCCAAAAATGATTAAAAACACATTAGTGAGCCACACTGTTGTACTGGGTGACATGCTTTTTCATTACCATGAAAACACTCACACTTTTCGATTACTTTGATTATTATTGAATCCCACATACACCATCCTGCTGCTGCCAGAAATACTCACTAGAGCATTAAATGTGTATTAATACGGCACTGAAAATAGTCCCCAGCAAATACACTATTTGTTTCTGTTTGCATAACGTTTGCTAAAAACTACAGAGGCCAGCTGTTGTAGGAGATTTCTAAGCCTTTTTAAAAAATTAAACTATATATTTGTGATTAAAGATGTATGTCTTAAGTAGAAAATTTGGGCTTGGGGATGAGTGCCACAGTCAGGATAGGGAAGTAAGAAAGTGAGAGATAGACTAACACATTGTTCCGATTTGTTGACAATAAAAAAAATATAGAATGACACCAGCCTCATCCTTTAATCTAGCGTGCACTGTGTTATATGTAAGTTAAACTAAGGGCTACTTTTCTATATTGAGGTTAAACTACGGATTTGCCAGGCTGTGAAACATGAATGGTAATGGATGAGCTACAGAAATGTTTGTACTTTAAGGCATTTAAGGAGACTGCAGCAGTGAATGGATGAACAAACCCGCTCTGAGAGGGATGTTGTTCTGTTTAGTTTATGCTAGTGTGGGAAGCTGGCCCAATCAATAGTGCTGAGCCCGTACAATCCTTTCCAAGTAAGTAGGCTAATGTTATGAATACATTCAGTGTGGCTGTGTAGAGGTATACTTGTACAAGTACACCTCTATTTCAACTAAAGTACAATATATTTCTAATTACAAAAATGTGTTGCACAAATTTCATTACTTAAAATGCTTGCTGTTATTGAAGAAAGATTATAAAATAAAGATAAATTCTCACATTCAACCAGAAAATTCATCAAAAATAACTTTGATCAAAATACACTGTACAGTAATTATACGAAAAAGTAAATATCACACGCTGGCTACAGAAACAAATCCAATTTAGTTCAATGGTCATCTGCTGCAATTGTTTAAGACAGACAATTAAATCAATGAGCTTCCAACTGTCCCACACAGTTTATAGCAATCCAATAAACTACAACTGTTAAATCAATAGAGTATATATTATGCACTTGCTGAATTCATTTCTATTTTCCTAATCATTTTTATATTAGCAAGAAAGCCACCAGAAGTAAATACTGCGTTAAAAACTCCAACTAACATAGTCAAGCCCCAATACGTTCGTATTGTTGGTAAATCTGCTGTACACTTGCCCATTTCACAAACAGAAAAGGATAGCAGTAAAAGTGTATCATTCAGGCAGGGTGACTCCATCCTGGTTCTCTCATGTTTTCATGGTGCAAATTGGAACAATGATGACCAGGATCACAGTGCAGGTAGCGGCTGCAATCAGTGCTCCAATCTTACACACCTTAGCCCTCCTGAACTCTGCTTCTTTCTTCTTGAGCAGTGAGTCATAGCCTGGTGTGTAGATGTCCTCCATCCAGTACTCCAGGTTGTTGGCGTTTAGGGAATCCTGGGTCTGATAAAACAAACAATAAATAAGAGGATGCACAGGTCTGAGAAAAGTTGCACATTTTATAAAAACTGACAGTTGGCTATTAAGAAATTCAATAACACATACACTCCCTGATTTCATGATAGTGTTCAGGAACTTAAGACCTTTATCTGCGTTTTGACCAGAAGAACCAGGGTCAAAACAGCCTGGTGTTCTGGAGTTTTCGGTCTCCTTTGCATACCTTCATTAATCATAGGGCACTGTGTTTTGGTGTGTATGAAAAATCCAAAATTACATTAAGTGAAGAGGAAATTTGGGGATTAGAGCATTTTATAATAGATATATCTCTTGTTTGCTTCTTGCATGACAAAATGCTTGTAAACTAAGTTAACTTCTGGTAAAACAAATGCATGTGAATGTGGAAAGAGTGAAGGCACTAAAAATAACCTGCTGCAAATCTGAGCGCAAGTGGCATAACACCAAATTGCAGGTTGATTATAATATCTATAAAGACCTGCTCAGTAAATATAACAAAGAAATGAAAACATCTAGACAACATTGCTTTTCTCAAATCATTACTGAAAATTTTAATAATTCTACGTTTCTGTTTAGCACAGTTGATAAACTGGTTAATCCTCCTAGACCAATAGCTGCTGAGCTTCACTCTTCGGTGAAATGTAATGAATTTTCTATTCTTTAAATACAAAATTTCCAATATTCGGAATAAAATTGTGGCTTCCTCTGCTGTTGGGTGTGACCGCTCTTCTTCCACTCAGTGCCATGTTGCCAGCACTCTGTCCAACTTCACCCCTATTCAACATAGTGAACTACAAGAAGTGGTGCAGCAGTTATGTTCTGCAACATGTGCTCTTGATCTAATACCTACTAAGGCATTAGGTCAAGAGTTGTTCAAGAATGTTTTCAGCTGTTTGGTTGATGATGTCCTTGATATTGTTAATGCCTCCCTACTTTCTAGAATCTTTCGCACAATTCTCAAACATGCTATTGTTATACCACTGTTGAAAAAGAGTAATCTTGATCCATTTCTTTTTGAGAAACAAATCCTGAAAAGGTTGTTTACCAACAATTACATATGTAAATGGTCTGTACTTCTATAGTAAGTACAATACATATAGTGAATGTGGCCATAGAGGCACAGTGCTGAACTGGCTTATTTCATATTATTATGTTGCTAGAAGATCATTCTCTGTGTTAATTGGAAACTTGAATCAGATGAACTCAGCATTCCATATGGAGTCCCACAAGGGTCAATTTGTGGTCCACTGCTGTTTAATTTGTATAAGCTCCCACTTGGCGCTAGTGACTCATTTTGCCACGCTCATGCACAAGACCTACATCAAATGTACATTTTCACCACTTCTGAATTTTGTGCAATGTTTTGTGAGTTTTCGAGCATCTTTAGCCCCTCAAAATGCGATTCTTTTGGATAAAAAAAATAAATAATAATAATTCCTTGCATTTCAATAATGAGTCACTTTTTCAGCTGTCCTCAGGGTGGGACTCTTATCAAACACGTGAAATTTGAAGCATCATCAAGGTCTTAAGACTTTGCTGAAAAAATTTGAGGTGGATCTGGTTAACCTGGTAGGTGTAATTTGTAAGAGTATAGGGCTTGTAACTTTCTGTTGTCAGTAGGTGGCACTATGACTATTTCTGAATATTGGCATGTAGACATCTTCAGACCGGGACTCTAATCAAACATTTGAAGTTTGGGGCAGATTTGACCATGTACAGTCAAGTTATAAGAACTTCCTCTTTCATGCCTGGTTCCCAGCCCATTTGTACTCTGACCCTAATAATAATAATAATGCCTATAAAAAACAATAGGTTCCTTGTACTTTGTGTGTAAACTGCATTAATGATGTAGTAAATGTCATTATATGTATTGTGTTATGAATGCATGATGAATATGTCATATAACTAACTTGTGCACTTATTATATTGACTCACAGAATACTCATGTTGCATGCTTAGACAAATTATGTTGTTTCGGATAGCCAGCTATAGGTGAAAAAGAGTGTTAAAGCATGTAACTTGTGTAATGTGTGAAAATATTAAGTTTTTAAAAAATATAGTCTGAAATACAAAATAATGGTGTCAACAACATGCCTGGACTTGTCTGAACATGCCCAGGCAGGGAGAGCTGGGGACTTTCCAAGATACCATTAGAATTGGCTCAAGGAAGATTTGGGGTTTTCCAAATGTCCAAATATGGAAAGCATAACATTATTATTTTGAGGAAAAGTATGAGTAAGTTTTAAGAAAAGTAGGTGGAGACCAGAGTAGGAGGGATGTTGTGGGCTAGAAAAGACACTGCTTTGAAATCAGTGTGGTTCCGGAACCTGCTCGGTTTTACTTCTTGTGAAAGAATAAACTCTATTGCATTGAACTCTGACCATCTCCAGTGAATTATTTGAGTGCCTTAAGACTCTGAGTTACTGGTAAAGTGTTGGAAAGGGAATCCAGACCCAATCTTTGGCCCAAACCTGGACTTCTGTTCCCCAACAAGTGCCAGAAGCCGTTGGTCCTGGCACTTCCAGGAACACTTCGTCCTCGACCTCCACGCCACTTCAGGGAGCCACCACCGTGGTCTTTTGACCAGCTGACTCTACTCTGAATGTTCACGACCATCAGGTACTGCGCGAAGGAGTTAAATATCACTTCCTGCATCCACTATGTGGCGGTGGAGAACATGCACTAATCATACATGATGTTGGTGTGTATCAAGTGTAGATCACGCAATATAACTCCTAATTAGCCTTTAAATGTCCTCAGCCCAGGAAACTAATCAAGCATGTGAAATTTGGAAAAGATATAATGATGTGGAGCTAAGGTAGCACAGTTACTAATTTTGAAACAAGGTAGCACTGTTACTAATTTTGGAAGACAGAATTCGCTGCATCGCAACGGTCTTTAGATTACACTGCCCAAATTTGAAGTCGATCCAATTAATTCTCTAGAAGGAGTTCATTAAATTACAGAGCCTGTAAATGGCGAAAAATTCAATTTATGTATTTATTTATATAGCGCCAATTCATAACAGAAGTTATCTCATTGCACTTAAGCCTACTCTTAAATGTGGAGAGGGTGTCTGCCTCCCAATCCCAAACTGGGACCTGATTCCACAGGAGAGGAGCTTGATAACTGAAAGCTCTGGCTCCCATTCTACTTTTGGAGATTCTAGGAACCACAAGTAACCCTGCATTCTGGGAGCGCAGTGTTCTAGTTGGGTAATAAGATATTATGAGCTCTTTAAGATATTATGGTGCCTGATCATTAAAAGCTTTGTAGGTGAGGAGAAGGATTTTAAATTCTACTCTGGATTTTACAGGGAGCCAGTGAAGAGAAGCTAATATTGGAGAAAGTTATTTTTCGTATTGTCAGTACACATGCTGCAGCATTCTGGAGAGTCTTAAGGGACATATTTGTGCAGCCTGATAATAAGGAATTGCAATAATCCAGCCTAAAAGTAACAAATGCATGCACTAATATTTCGGCATCATTTTGAGACAGGATGTGCCTGATTTTTGCAATGTTACATAGGTGAAAGAAGGCAGTCTTTGAAGTTTGTTTCATGTGGGAGTCAAAGGATAAATCCTGAGCAACGATAACTCAGATTCCTTACAGTGGTGTTGGAGGCCAGGGCAATGCCATCTAGAGTAACTATATCTTTAGATTATGTGTATCTGGAGTGTTTGGGGCCGAGCAAAATAACTTCAGTTTTGTCAGAGTTTAACATCAGAAAACTGCAGGTCATCCAGGTTTTTATGTCCTTAAGGCAAGCATTGAACTTTAGCTAACTGATTAGTTTCATCTGGCTTGATCGATAGATATAATTGGGTATCATCCGCATAACAATGAAAGTTTATGGAATATTTCCTAATAATATTGCCTGAAGGAAGCATATATAAAGGTGAATAGAATCAGTCCAAGCACAGAACCTTGTGGAACTCCGTGACTAACTTTGGCATGCACGGAGGACTCACCGTTAACAAACTGAGATCAACGGTCAATGGTGTTGAATGCAGCACTAAGATCTAACAAGACAAGTACAGAGACAAGCCCATTGTCTGATGAAATTAAAAGGTCGTTTGTAATTTTCATCAGTGCTGTCTCTGTGATGATTCACTCTAAATCCTGACTGAAAATCCTCAAATAAACTATTGTTATTTAGAAAGTCACACAACTGATTGGCAACTGCTTTCTCAAGGATCTTAGAGAGAAAAGGAAGGTTAGATATAGGTCTATAGTTGGCTAAAACCCCTGGATCAAGAGTGTGCTTTTTAAGAAGAGGTTTAATTACAGCAACTTTAAAGGACTGTGGTACATAGCCTGTTAATAAAGGCAGGTTGATCATATCCAGTAAAGAAGTGCTAACTAAGGGTAAAACGTCTTTAAGCAGCCTAGTTGGAATGGGGTCTAAGAGACAGGTTGATGGCTTAGATGAATTAATCGTTGAAGTTAGTTGAAGAAGGCTGATAGGAGAAATGCAGTCTAAATATATATCACGTTTTACAGCTGTTTATAAGGTTCCTGTGTGTGAAGATAACTCGGTAATGGTTGAGGGCAGGACGTGATGATTTTTTTCTCTAATTGTTAAAATTTTATCATCAAAGAAGCTCATGAAGTCATTGCTACTGAGGGCTATAGGAATACATGGCTCAATAGACCTGTGATTCTCTGGGCTACAGTGCTGAAAAGAAACCTGGAGTTGTTTTTATTTTCCTCTATTAATGATGAGTAGTAGGCTGCTCTGGCATTATGGAGGGCTTTCCTATATTCTTCCAGGTTGTTGGAATGCAATTTCGTTTTTGCCATGTTTGCTTTCATTTGCGGGTTTGGGGGTTATACCATGGAGCTAACCTTCTTTGTTTTAGTATCGTCTTTTTTAAAGGGGCAATAGAATCGAGTGTCGTTCGCAATGAGCCTGCAGCACTAACAACAAGATGGTCAATTTGGGAGTGGCTGAAATTAGCATAGGAGTCCTCTGTTATATTGAGACATAGCACCGACTTAAATGCAGATGGAATCGCTTCCTTAAGTTTAGCTACAGCACTATCAGATAGACATCGAGAGTAGGAGTTTTTGCCTAATGCCGTGTAGTCCAATAATAGGAGTTCAAAAGTTATTAAATAATTTCAATTTCAATGCCATATACCAGAACAAGGTCGAGGGTGTGGTTAAAACAGTGAGTGGTTTTATGTACACCCCGAAAAAACCAATCGAATCTAATAATGAGATAAACAATCATTTTCAACATTCAAGTGATTGTTAAAAATCACCTACAGTAATTACTTTATCTGTTTTAAGGACTAAACTTGATAAAAACTCTGAGAATTCAGATAGCAATTCAGAATAAGGACCAGGAGCGTGGTACACTAACAAATAGAATTAGCTGTCGTGTTTTCCACGTTGGGTGTGAAAGACTAATAGACTTAATATGACTGAGCGGAGTGGATTCATCATATTCTTCATGACCCAGCCAGGTTTCAGTAAGACAAAATAAGTCAATATGATTATCTGAAATTAAATTGTTAATATAGCTTTACATGACAGATCTGATGTTTAAGAGTCCACATTTAATTCTCCTATTTTGTTGTGCTATTTCAGCGTTTTTGTTTTTATGTATAACTCCTCTTCTGTTAACTTTGATTTTATTAATTTAAGAGGTTGGGGTACTGTCAGGAGTTTTGGGTGGGTAACTGCTCTGGAAGCGCAGAGAAACGTGTTCTCAGCCAGATTTATAGATATGAGAGCTGCTCCATCCAAAGAGGGATGAATGTCGTCTCTCCTAATCAGACCAGATCTTCCCCAGAAAGTCTGCCAATTATCTACAAAGCCAACATCGTTTGCTGGACACCACCTCGACAGCCAGTGGCAGAATGAAGACATGCGGCTACACATGTCATCACTGGTCTGGTTTGGCAGGGACCCAGAGAAAACTACGGAGTCTGACATTGTCTTTGCATATGTACACACTGACTCAACCTTAAGTTTAGTGACCTTGCGATTGCTGTAACTGGGAGTCGTTACAGCCAATGAGAATAACAGTCTTACTATATTTACGTTTATCCTTAGCCAGCAGTTTTAAATAGGATTCAACATCGCCCACTCTGACCCCAGGAATACATCTGACTATAGTTGCTGGTGTCGCTAACTTCACGTTTCTCAAAATGGAGCTGCCAATAATCAGAGTTGGTTTCTCAGCGGGTGTGTCGCTGAGTGGAGAGAACTTGTTAGAAACATGAACAGGCTGGTGGTGAACCGTGGGCTTCTGCTTAGGGCTATGCTTCCGTTGTACAATCACCCAGCCTCCCTGGTTTCCTGGCTGCTCGGCAGCTGCCTGGGGGACAGCTAACTGGAGCTACCTCTGGTCGGTCCGCACCGGCTACTGGGGGCTGGATAACTACAGCAGGTAATGATTGAGTTCACCTGTTGCGGAACCGTGTTTCCAATTCCAATTGTTTTTAAAAAATTAAACTGATGCAGGAAATTTAAAATGGGAAAAAAACAAAACAATAGGTTCCTTGCACTTTAAGTGCCAGGGACTGCCAGAATAATAATAATCCTTCCAAAAATAATAGGTTCCTTGCACCATTCGGCCCTGGCACATTCATGCTCGTGTCCTAATGATCTCAATATTTGTATCATTTTTAAACACCAAACAAAGAGTGG
Organism: Siniperca chuatsi; assembly: GCF_020085105.1. Classification (NCBI taxonomy): domain Eukaryota; kingdom Metazoa; phylum Chordata; class Actinopteri; order Centrarchiformes; family Sinipercidae; genus Siniperca; species Siniperca chuatsi. The sequence goes on from NC_058042.1 coordinate 35,043,262, forward strand.
TAATGAGAAGAGCCAGCAGAGGGATGAGAGGAGTCAATACAACTGACCATGATTGACCCCTAATACAACCAATGATAACATATGATGCTAGATTCTTCCTAATCTCACCCTATGTTAATGTACGCATTCTACACCACCAACCTTGCTCTCTACATGGTACACTTGACTCACTTTGCACTCTGAATCTTGACTAAATTGACTAAAACCTAGTGACAATACAGTAATACAGTGGTGTGAAAAAGTGTTTACCCCTTCCTGATTTAATATTTTTTTGCATGTTCATCACACTTAAATGTTTCAGATCATCAAACAAATTTAAATATTAGTCAACACAAGTAAACACAAAATGCAGTTTTTAAATGAAGGTTGTTATTATTAAGGGAAAACAAAATCCAAACCTACATGGCCCTGTGTGAAAAAGTGATTGCCCCCACCTGTTAAAACATAACTGTGGTTTATCACACCTGAGTTCAATTTCTTGTGTGTCTCATTACATCTGGTGTAAAAGTAACACCGCATTTCAGAAAATCATACCAACAGTAAAATATGGTGGTGGTAGTGTGATGGTCTGGGGCTGTTTTGCTGCTTCAGGACCTGAAGGACTTGCTGTGATAAATGGAACCATGAATTCTGCTGTCTACCAAAAACTCCTGAAGGAGAATGTCTGGCCATCTGTTTGTGACCTCAAGCTGAAGCGAACTTGGGGTCTGCAGCAGGACAATGATCCAAAACACACCAGCAAGTCCACCTCTGAATGGCTGAAGAAGAACAAAATGAAGACTTTGGAGTCGCCTAGTCAAAGTCCTGACCTGAATCCTATTGAGATGCTGTGGCATGACCTTAAAAAGGCAGTTCATGCTTGAAAACCCTCCAATGTGGCTGAATTACAACAATTCTGCAAAGATGAGTGGGCCAAAATTCCTCCACAGCGCTGTGAAAGACTCATTGCAAGTTATTGCAAACGCTTGATTGCAGTTGTTGCTGCTAAGGGTGGCCCAACCAGTTATTAGGTTTAGGGGGCAATCGCTATTTCACACAGGGCCATATGGGTTTGGATTTTTTTTCCCCTTAATAATAACAACCTTCATATCAAAACTTTATTTTGTGTTTACTTGTGTTATCTTTGACTAATATTTAAATTTGTTTGATGATCTGAAACATTTAAGTGTGACAAACATGCAAAGAAATAAGAAATCAGGAAGGGGGCAAACACTTTTTCACACCACTGTATATAAAGGGGACTATTTTCGGGAGCACGCGTGGGGGCTGATGCATGACCCGATGAACTTCACATACAAGCGTATGACCTATGGTTCACAAGCACCCTTGAGTGACACGCATGTCTGGTGTGCGGACATGCCCGGTCACACCTTCCTTTCGCAACCCCCACCTCCCAAGACCTTTTGTTGATCCCCAGTATGGGCACGGATGTTGTTAAATTGGTCTAAGTGTTTTTGGGAGTGGCTTTGACATGGTACAACTATATAGCTTTGTTGTAGAGATCAGATCCACAGATCATATACTAAACAGAGACTGTGACTGTGGGATGACGGCTACTACATTTGACAGAGATTTTGCTTTGATTCTGGACAATGGCTGCTACATTTTGACAGAGATTTTTGCATTGATTCCGGACAACAGCTGCATCTTGATTGAGTGACTGATGTGCTGTGCTTCTTTTCCATTTTGCACTGATCCTGTCAACAATGTGGCCATGGAGAATACAGGTAAATATTCGTAAACGACACATAAATCTTTCTGAAGCTGATCTGCTTATGGCTCCTAGAAAGGAAAAAGTCTTCCCCTAAAAATCTGACTGATTTTCTGGATCAAAAGGCAAGGGCTCCACAGTATGAATGGGATGTGGAAGATTTTAGGGTATCGGGATACTTGTTTCACCAAGAAGCAGTCTATCTTTACACTGGAGAAGCTGATGAAATGTTCCTTCGTGGAATTACACCACACACTCTTTTTCTTTTTGCCAGAGACTGGGATCATTTCAGAAACTAAATTTGTAAAGAGCTAAGTAACTCGAGCACAATGGGAAGGATCTGTGTCTGGAGAAACCTATAGATCTGCTCTATATGAAAAGTGCAATGAGATAACTTCTGTTATGAATTTTTTGGGTTTTCCTCTTTTCGGCTTCTTCTTTTTTCGGTATATTCTTTTTTCGGTTTCCTGCAGTGCTCCGAATTCACCCAAACTTCTACCTATAACCCTTCTCTATCTGACATCACCATCCATACTTCGGACTCTCTCATATTCACATTCCTAAAACTGACCAGCTGGGAGCTTCATTCCCCATCTACATTGTCCATCTAGACTTCTTCCTCAGCCCATACGAGCCACTGACCAAATACATCAGTTCCAGTTCCTGGCCACCCGATTCTGGTTTCACAAGCATTTTCACCAAGTCCTCCGCGTTTCTGGCATATCTTCAGAACACTATTCCAGCTATTCTTTCCGCATCGGCGCAGCTTCCACAGCATTCAGACTGGGCATCTCGGATCAAACCATTTTAGTCCTCGGTCACTGGTCATCCCAGGCATATCGTTCCTACATCCGCAACAATTTTAATGATCTCCTTGAAGCTCATACTCACCTCAGCTCCATTTCAATCCGTTCACTCCGTTGACTCTCCGTCAGTTCAGGTGACTCTACCCCAGAGATGGATCCCCCACACTGAGTCTCCTCCTCCATGGCCTCCAATACATCCATCCCAGACCAGCCTAAACTTCCTCCCCCATGTTCATTGCTTCCTCACATCCATTCACCCAACCTGTACTTCATATACTACTTTTTCATTAAACCTTTAAAATCACACTGACACTAGCGTGGTCCTTGCTAATGAAACTAGTTTTTAAATGTCCTATTCATTGCCAGCACATAAAAAAGGGCACCTATGAATAGAAAGTAGGTAAACTGTTGGTGATCATCATGAAGCCATAAATGTCTATTTCCCTGTTAGTCAGTAGTATAGATAAGCATAACTAAAATGTTTAACACATCAGTCTGATGTTAATTCGCGTCTAATAGACATTACAGTCAGTCAGAGGGCAGATTTAGCAGGAACTCATTACAACGATACACAACACTCATTCCATATAATTAGTTTCCTGACCAGAGAACCCACTGGCTTACGATTAAGGTCATAGTAAGTTGTGATTGCTTCACTGTTTGAGCTTTGTGTTACTAGAGAGGAGTACAGTTCAGCGGTGACACACAGTGCCTTTAGAACTTGCCTAGTTTTCATGCTATTTTTATTATCCTGCCATTTGACTTTTCAGCCAATTACCCTGCTTCTCTCTCCTTCCTCCTCCTCTCAGTTTCTACTGTCTCTCACTGTTTCTATCTTTTTTTCTGATTATCAGTTGGCATCTCTTATTATGTGTATCCTGCCACAAGAGTGTTTGAGTGGACTTGCCATATGGCAGTGGTTTTCTTCAAGGAAAAATCCTCCCACAGATTGTCAATGTTAGTACCTTCATCAGTTACTGTATGTACGATGCGTTTCAGGAGTTATTTTGTAAAAGAAGCATTTCATTCATTAGTAATTCCTGACATTTCCCAGAGTGCCTCTCAACAGTCCCTGGAGAGAGGGAGTGATTTTGTTGCCATCAATAACATGCCTCTGTGCCTGTGTCTAAGCTTAACAGGGTCCCTACAGTCGCACAGACACCACACAAACACGCATGTAAGGGGAAAAGCCCTGTTTCTATGAAGCCCTGCTGTTCATACATAACAATCAATAGTGGGGCGGGTTTATAATAGTGTGTTTTATAAATTAGTAGTAAATAAATATGAATTACAGTCTCAATTGGTGGAACCAAATAGCTAATATTAACTCAAATATAATAGTCAAACCATGTTTTCACTGATCAATCCATCATGACTGTCCATTCTCCATCACACAGAGCCAGTTTCTGTTCTTGTGTAGCCTCACACACACTCCATATTTCTAGATACTTAAGTCAAAGGCAACTGGGCATGCCATTTTAGTCTTAAGGACTAAAATCAGAAAGCTTTGAAGTGTCTCCAATAAGTGATGAAACATCCTCAAGACCAAAAGAGCACACCCAGCTCACTTGGACATTGTACTTCTAGGTATTTTGAGAGACAACAAAGCACAGTGGGATTTGAGATAGACTGTAAGATTGCATTTCATCACTTCCATTGGAAGCATGGATCTTTTAATGGCCAGTGTGAACATGAGGAATGATTACAGCAAGCAAAAACTTTTTTTAATATTCATATGACCTTGTATTGCATTCATATGTGAGTATTGTTTTAAGATAGACTTGTAAAAAATGTGAACCTATCCTTTAAGTCTCAAGTCTTCACCTGGTATTAACCTTTGATCTATACGTGGATATAATTTAGATATCACATCTGGTCATGCATTTACATCTTTGTTGGATTTTTTTGGATTTGTCTCCACTTAAAGGATAGCTTCACAATTTTTGTCCACAAGATAATGTCTGTCCTTAAAAACAATAGTCAGGTGCCTATAAGCACAATGAAACAGGCTTTGCTTGCTGTAATCATTCCTCCTGTTCATATTAAAAGATCCCTCTTTTTTTCTCTCCCTCCACTGCAGCTCAACAAGAAATACCTACAAAGTTACAGGGGAGCTATGCTTAGTTCACAGCCCTCCTGTGATTGTGATGGGAGTCTGCAGAGTCCAGTACCTGCAGGTCCAGAGCTGTGAGCTGCTTTCCCTTCTCTCCTGAGTTGCGTTTATATTCCTGGATGGTCCAGGACGGCTGACCACGCTTGTCATCTGACAGACTGGTGAGCCTCAGGTCGGTGTACAGGGGGCTACCTTTCACATGGGCCTTAACGGAGGGGGTGAAGGGATGTGGTGAGAAAACCTGTTCGATCAGGTAGGACTTCTTTGGCGGTTTAGAGGGGCGGTGGGCCTGGGGTAGCTCGTATTGACGCTCTCGCTCTGCCTGGAAATGGAGAGAAGATTAGAGAACAGAAAGGTCATCAGGTAAGTTTCCACCAGTGCACCTCTTCAACCTTGTGAGTCTTTCTCTAAGCATTTAGATACTTTTTAAACTTCACAACTCAGCCAGTACAACAGGTAATATGTATGACAAGGAGCATAGGATGTATTACAGAGCAGAGGGTTTATTTTAAAATTTTTAATATCAAGAGCCACAGAGCTTGGTGTTTCCTTGTGGGGAGTCACGAGACCAGAACCTAGACTCCAAATATCAACACTGTACATATTCTAATTCAAATATAATCTATACCTCGTGAGTTGGCTGACTTAGTCAGTTAGGTGATGTAAACAGGAAGTATAATGCTGCCACAAAAAAAGTGTGTTGTTTTTTACATTTTTGGTGAATCTGCACCATGAAAAGGCATGCTGCATTATTTACAGCAATTCCTGTTTACACTGTTACCATGGATGTACAGGCAACAATCACATGATTACTTTTTCTACTCAAGAAAAAGTCTACATTCAAGTTATAAGAAGCACTTTGTATATGATTTCTTAAAGGATTTAAGGACATTTATCTGCAATCGACATCAGACAAAAGGCTGTTGCTGGAAAGAGTGAGTTTGACTGATTCCAGCAGAATGTGTATGACCTCAATCTGTTTTGACTGAGTTATGACCCTAAGAAAAAGAGGTGAATAAAAAAGAAAAGAGGTGCAATTTTAGATGCAAAATTGGTCAATCAAAGGATAAGGGTTAAGGCTTATTATAATTGACTTTCAAACACATATTACACTTAATGTTGAAAAAGTCTGATGTTTTAGAACTTGTTCTGTATATGTGCTTTCTGTGTTTATGAGTGTATGTGTCAGATCTTGCTTCCTTTGTTCTGTGTCAGTTTGTCTTTGTCAAGCGTCCCGGCCTTGCTACTGCTGTGTGTTCTATTGGATTATCTTCTGTTTCTCTTGGACCTCGCATGGATTTTGGATTTTAGACTTTGCCTGCTCCCTGTTGGAATTGTTTGCCTTTGTTGGACTGCCTTTCCTGGTTTGCTCTCTGCCTGCCTGACAATCCATGTAAGCACTTGTATTTTTTTATTAAAACTCTGAACTGCATTTGTGACCTGCTGTGCTGTCTGTCAAGGACATATGGGAAGAGGTAATTGATGACTTCCACAGAGAGGTAATTATTTCTCGGGCCCAAGCAAAATTGTCGGCATTGCCTGGGTTGAGGGATGCCGTTCCTGAGTGGCTCACAGACATCTTCTATACCCAGAGACCTCAGACTGATTTCCGGCCTGCTAGCCACCAGCCTGAATCCCGGCCTGCTAGCCTCCAGCCTTCACCTCAGCTTGCAGCCCAGTCGGTTAGGCCCGGGTTTGTTAACCTGCAACCTGCCTGTCCTGAGTCATCCCCAGCCCCAAACCCATACCTGGGCATCCGCCTGGCTTTGGGAGGTCCTTGCAGCCATCAGCTTAGTTTCTGGCCTGCTAGCTACCAGCCTTCACTCCAGCCTGCTAGTTTTCAGCCTGAACCACAGCCTTTCCTGTCCTGGAGCCACCTTGTAGAAAGCCCTCCAGAAGGAAGAGTGGCTCCCACTGACATCGTGCCTCTCTGCTGCCCAGCTGCCCATCCTCACCGCTGCCCTGCTGCCCGTCCTCACCACTGCCCAGCTCCTCGTCCTCACCACAGAGGTTCCGCTGCCCAGCGTCACAGAGAATCAGCTGCCTCCTGAACCCCCTGAGCTGCAGCTTCCTGACTCTTCTGAGCTGCTGCAGCCTCCTGAATTTTCTGAGCTGCAGGACACTCCTGAATCTCCTGAGCTGCAGCGGTCTCCTGATCCTGTTGAGCTGCAGCAGTCTCCTGACCCTCCTGAGCTGCTGGAATCACCAGGTCTTGAGCTGCAGCAATCGCCCGTTTCTGCTGAGCTACAGCAGTCGCCTGTGTCAGAGCTACTGGAATCACCAGGCCCTGAGCTACAGCAACCTCCTGAACTCTCCAAGCTGCAACAGCTTCCTGATCCACCTGAGCTGCAGCCTCCGGGGGTTCCTGGTGTTGGGACTCCACAGATTAATTCATTAATTTGGGTGATTGTTAACTGAACTTTTGTTAGGAGACTGCATTCTCTTTTGTCCCACAATCCTGATAGCCATTGAATGCAGCATTGGTCTGACCTGTGACCCGGAAGTCACCAGGTCAATAAAAAGGTCAGCGATAATTTGTTCTGTCTCTTTCCTCTTCTCTCCTCGCCCGGACCTGATGGTTCGCTGAACCTCGGCATGGTTTGCTCAGTGCAGATCCACCAACGAGAGGATAAAGGATTAGGCCACAACACAGGTGCCTGCCTTCTAAGATTTCTGGTTAGCTCACCGCTAACCGAAAGTTAGGTTGTTTGCTACCACCGCCATGTAATCTGCTCGAAGAAGAAACATCCAGCATGCACACACACACACCCTTTGTTCTGTAGTTTAGTGTATTTAGAGTAGATTTCACATTTTGTGTTGTGCTTTTATTATCTTGTAATAAATGCTTGTGTATAATTGTGCTGGTTTCTTTAATGTTTCACAAGAGTGTAATTTGCCAACCTCTTCTTCGTTGATCTCCAAATCCTTCAACCTACTAGCTATTAATGGTAATTTTGGTTATAGTTATTAATTTAATTATTAATCTGAGTTCCAAATTGATGGTTTAGTGTATTTTATGAGACTTCTTTAAGAAGAGCAGTGCCCCCAAGGACTTTATTCATTAAAGTTATTATTTATGATTATCTTTGATAATTTTGATAGCCAAATCTAATTGATTGCACCTACACAGTTTGGTGCCCCTTAACCATTGTGAATCCCGGCACTGGCATCACTGGCACCACCGGCTCCTCTGCCAGTCTCTTTGTCGCCGGCCTCCAGTCCTGCTGTCCTGTTGCCATTCTCCATTCATGCTGACCTGTCGCCGGTCTCCTGCTCGAATCTCCGGTCATTGTGCCCCGGTCCTGATCTCCAGCCACATTGCTGGCCTCTAGAGAGGTTCTGCCTACGCCACCAGCCTCCAGAGGGGATCCGCCTTCGCTGCCGGCGTCCTGAGGGGTTCCATCTTCGCCGCCGGCATCCTGTCCGATTTCCAGAGGGATTTCGCCTTCGGCACCGGCCTCCAGAGGATTTCCGTCTTTGTCACCGGCCTCCAGTCTGACCTCCAGAGAGGTTTCGCCTTCGTCGCCAACCTCCTGAGTTGCTCCGCTTGTCTGGTCATCTCCCAGACCTGCTCAGCCCTTCGGCCATGCCTCCTGTTCACCCTCCTGACCTGCTCTGATCTTCCGCCTGAGGCCTTCTGCCCTGCACCTTTCCAGCCCCTGGGCTGTCCGCCTAAGGTTTTCTGCCCCGCACCTGTCCAGCCCCCAGGTCCCCTGGCCCTGTTTTCCTGGTTCCAATGCTTGACAAGCCATAACAAATTCTTTGCCATGGAGCAGTTTGTCTTAATAGCACAGGCATTCCCTCATCTGAGCAGCAAACACAAAATAAAGAATAAACCACTCCTGAAGACTGAGTACTGATTGCATTGATTCCACAGCACTTACAAGCAGCTGCCATCAATACCAACTACCATGAGAAACATCTGTCTCCAGGGTCAATGAAGGTGATATAAGTGTGTGTGTTTTTGTCTTTATTAAGCAGGAAAGCTAAAGCAGCTCTCAGGTTGCAGTCATCAGCCTGTGTAAATTGCATGGCTGTGCAGTGGAGTCTTTAGAGAAACTGTAGTGTGATAAAGTAGTTTGACAAAGCAGAACAGTCATGACTCATGAACAGTCATCACTTAACCATGAAAACCATCCTTAGCTCCTCATTGACCGTTTTCACACCAGTCAACCTTATCTGCCTGTATAGTCTTCAACCATCTGGACACATTCACAACAATTCATTCCATAAAAGAAAAAGCAAAGCAAATTAGCAGGCATTCAGACTGAAACTACTAAACTCATCACTCATCACAACAGATCCATCGTCACATCCTCTCTCTATAGATATACAAAATAGAACACAATTGAAAATATGGTCTGAGAAACTTAATGAAATTATGAAATGAAATAATGAAAATTTAAATTTCTGAGTTCTCAGACCATTTTTCACAATTGAGAATGTCTTCCGGATGGGAGCCGAAACGTCTTGATTCTGAAAACAGTGTCCAGATGACTACGATTGAAACCTTTTCTACGATGGAACATTCCTGGACGAATGAGGGACTACACCGTCTTATAATGAAACATACACACATTCCTTTTGGCGCGCACCCAGCCCGGCTGCGTGCACACACACACACACACACACACACACACCCTGTGTTCTGTAGTTTAGTATTTAGAGTTTGACTTGACATTGTGTTTTTTCTTTGTTTATCTTTTTAAATAAATGCTTGTGTATAATTATGCTGGTTTCTTTTATGTTGCACAAGAGTGATTAATTTGCCAACCTCTGCTATGTTGTACTAAACATGATGCCCCCGAGGATGTAATTCATTAAAGTTATTTATAATTAGCTTTGATAATTCTGATAGCCATAATTAATTGATCGCACCTACACAAGTGGGTGCCCCCACCTTTAAACGTTGTAAATCACAACACCTGACATCAAAATACTGCATCTGTGTTCTTCAGTTTTTTCTAAACTTCAGTCAGTATCAGTCCCTCCTCCTGTCCTCTGTCCTTCTCCCTCTGCTGCTGCTGTGAATCACCAAAACAGAAAACTGGTAGAGAGAGGAAGTACTGGTTTGTCTCAGCCATCAGTAAGTTTACAAGAATTTGCCAAATTCTAAGATTCATGGCAAACTAAGCAAAACAGTTAAGACATCTTGTTTTAGCTTGTTTGTAACAAGTCGCTATTAGCCGAGCTAGCTCGCTGTGCTTTTGTAAAATATATGAGAGATTGCAGACAGAGCAGATTAAAATATCGCTAAAAGGACATGTTTGTGCTTGTTGAAGAGATGTATTGATAAAGTATTGGCTTTTATTCGCGGAGGTTTAATTGCACTTACAGTAATGAGCATAGTTGTTGTCAACTCGAGTAATCTCCACTGCGGCCTGTCTGATCTGCTGACCGCTGACTGCGCTCCTTGTGTGGGTGTGTGTGTGGAGGAGCTCAGCCCAACACAGACAGCAGGAGAGGTTGCAGCGATTCATCATTTACCAGACTTACATAATGGATGATGAAGTGGTAAAATTTGAATGTGTATTAGGCTGTAGCCTACATTACATTTTTAAATATATTTATTCAGCTTTAATCTGACAAAACACAGAGGCCAGCAACTGAAGATGAAAAATATAGTTTAAGATTGCATAGTTGAAGAAAAATATAGATCAAAGACATACAGACATGATTGTAAGCTCACAATCTGATCCAGTAATAATGTCTTGTCTCTGTACTTGTCTTGTTAGATCTGCTGCATTCGACACCATTGACCATCACATCCTGTTACAGAGACTGGAACATTTAATTGGCATTAAAGGAGCCGCACTAAGCTGGTTTAAATCCTATCTATCAGATCGATCTCAGTTTGTACATGTTAACGGTAAGTCCTGCGTGAACACCAAAATTAGTCACGGAGTTCCACAAGGTTCTGTGCTTGGACCGATTCTGTTCACCTTTTTATATATGCTTCCTTTAGGCAATATTATTTGGAAACACTCCATAAACTTTCATTGTTATGCGGATGATACCCAGTTATATCTATCAATCAAGTCAGATGAAACTAACCAGTTAGTTAAACTTCAAGCATGGTTTAAGGACATAAAAACCTGGATGACCTTCAATTATCTGATGTTAAACTCAGACAAAACTGAAGTTGTTGTACTTGGCCCCAAACAACTCTGAGACACATTATCTAAAGATATAGTTGCTCTAGATGGCATTGCCCTGGCCTCCAGCACCACCGTAAGGAACCTCGGCGTTATCTTTGATCAGAATTTATCCTTTGACTCCCACATAAAATAAACTTCAAGGACTGCCTTCTTTCACCTACGTAACATTGCAAAAATCAGGCACATCCTGTCTCAAAATGATGCCGAAAAACTAGTCCATGCATTTGTTACTTCTAGGCTGGATTATTGCAATTCCTTTTATCAGGTTGCCCGAATACAGTAAGTCCCTTAAGACTCTCCAATTGATCCAGAATGCTGGAGCACGTGTACTGACAAGAACTAGGAAAAAAGATCATATTTCTCCAATATTAGCTTCTCTGCTTCCTGTAAAATCCACAATAGAATTTAAAATCCTTCTCCTCACCTACAAAGCTCGAAATGGTCAGGCACTATCGTATCTTAAAGATCTCATAGTACCTTATTACCCGACTAGAACACTGCACTCCCAGAATGCAGGGTTTCTTGTGGTTCCTAGAGTCTCCAAAAGTAGAATGGGAGCCAGAGCCTTCAGTTATCAAGGTCCTCTATAAAAGTGGTAACTTTAGACAGCCCTGAGTGACAAACTATATCCAACCAGGATTTTGATTCTGAAACCTCTGCTAATTAATGCGCTTTGATACGGAATGAATGAGGAAATGAAGCGTGTCTGGCTCTGTAAGAGGAGAGAGAGAAACTCAAGGTTTGTTGAAGAAAACCTGCCAGCAAGCAGATTAGGTTCACAGAGACAGTTGCTGCGGAAACTGTTTTCACTAAACCTGCTTTCTGGAATAGACCCCTGTACATTCCCACAGCACTAATTCATCAATACAACAACGTCATGTCACACTCACCACGCTCCCACTTTCTCTGTTTAACTTAAATACTGTTTTCATACAGTAATCAATCCCTTCTACTTTGCTGTTTTTTCTATCACTGTTAAGCTACTGTCAATAAAACTCTTCCTGCATATTCAAATTAAAAGCCTATAAGAATTAAAACATCACAAAACTCTTCCCTAGTATGTAATGCTTATTTACCAAATGTTTTTGGCTATCTTGCCTTCACCAATGTGGTGTCTGAGGCTGTTTTTGGTTTCCTTATATATAATCCATCCATCACTCATTTGACTTATAGATCACCATAGATAAAGTATACACATCAAAATTGCCATCATCTTTTCAAAAAAAAAAATTTTTACAATACAATATTTACTCCTAGTGGACAGAGGTTAACCGGAGAAATGTACATAGCTGTTAATGCAAACATACCATATTACAACCAACTTTCCTTACCAAATACACTCTTTCATCTTAACCCATCAAAGGTTGAATTTCTATTTTTTAAAATAAAGCAGCAAATTCCATTCCATTTTTTTCAAAACATAGTACACTCAAATCTCTTCCATCTCTTAATGTTTACAAATAATCCTAACTCATTTCTGACCTTAACACATACATTTTCTATTGTTTTCAAAAAATCCAGTGTATTCTACAAACATGTTTATGTCAAAATATCAGCTTCAAGTCAAGTTCCATATGTAATCCTTTTGGGCTTAAAGTAGCCCATTTAGAAATTAAAAGCCTACAAGGAATGGGGGGGATTATGCCCTTTGAGTCGCTGGAAGACTATTCATGTAAAACATCTGTGCAGGAAGTGTTGAGTTTCATTGACAGTAGCTTAACAAGAAATGGCAAAATGGAAGTGACTGAAAATAATTAATGAGCAAAAAGAAAGAGAGCAGCAGGGTGGTGAGTATGACATGACTGATTTATGCTGTGGAATTAGTTTGCAATAACAAATTAAAGCAGGAGCAGATCAGAAACCAGGGAGGCTTCTTACTAAAAAGTGATGAGATTTACTTATATATTAAGGAAATTATGTGTCTAATATGAGCATGTTTCAAATCAAGGCTGACTCTCCCTGCAGTTTCAGTAATGTCTGAAGAAACAGAAACACATGAATATTGACTTCAGAAAGTCAATGATCAATGATACGGTGACAGTTTGACTTTCTGTGCTCTCTTATTTATTTTTATTATTTGGTTAGGGGTGCCAGCCAAGTCTCTCTCCTGGCATGTAAGTCAGTCACATTTTGTAGTTGTTTGTGCGTGTGTGTGTTTTTTAAATGTTTAAATCAAACCTCACAAAGGATGCACACAATCAAAATGTACACCATACCAACGAATAACCATAACAAACAAGAACACCACAAACACAAGATTTTAGCGAAAAACCAAAATATTCATATATTTAAAGACATTCACAAAACAACCCAAAATCCTACAGTCCCAAAGTCCACAACACAAAGGATAATCCAACTCAAAATCCCACTATGGGTTTTCTTTCACACTTTTTTTTAGTCCAGATACATTCCGTTGCCCAAAGAGAAAAGATTAGGTTCAGTTCGTGAACATAAACAAAAATAGTTCAGTTCATGAGTAGCAACAAAACAAACATAATAAAACTTAAAGTAAAAGAAAATAGTTTGTGCACTTACGAAGTCAGTCAGTCAGTCCAGCAGTCCAGTCAGTCTGAGAGTCCAGGATGTGAGCTTTGGATGTTTGTCTGGTTTCCGCAAACAACTGCGCAGTGTGGATATGGAACGATTCAGGAGAATGGAATTTAGGAGATCGGAGGACAGCTGACGGTGGCAGATGAAAAAATGATTTGCAAGGGATTAAATGACCTTCCTACTGTATGTTTTTACCACACAATTGAGCGTGTTGCTCCAGCCAATACTCTCCCACTCCCCTATTTTCCTCCAAAAAAAACCCCAATGCCAAATGAACGGAAGGGAGTTGAATTGTGGCACGAGCTGGGAACGAATCGGTGAGTAGATTGTGAAAATGGGTGTTTCCAGGGTGTAACCAAGTGGTTAAATCAGGTGACGAAATCCACGTTGTCACAATACGGACACTGACACTATCTCTGATCACAAATATCTGACCACTTTCACTGATTATAAGCAGTGTTTTTATCGACAGTACTGTATTTGTAAGAGATTCAAGCAGTTAAACAAATAAATCAACAAAGCTTCTCTCAAGATGCAACTAACTCAGCTTCAAGATATTTACTTCTCGCTGCAGGAGGGCCAATGTATGAGCACAATAATCAAAGGATAAAATAAAGTTGCATGGCTGTGTGTACAAGCAACGTGGCTCCCATAGTGGAGACGGGTAAATAAAAATGTAGAGGCAGAAAGAGAGTATGGCTGGCCTCCATCTTGGCAACAGTCCAGCAATGGGTGATGGGGATAAAAGAAGGGCTGAAAATTAGATTAGATTAGATTCAACTTTATTGTCATTACACATGTACAGGGCAACAAAATGCAGTTTAGGTCTAACCAGAAGTGCAATAAGCAAGTGCAGGATATAAAGTGTGTGCATAAATGCAGGATAGAGCAGTATTATGAAAGTGGTACTATGGACATTATATACAGATGGCATTACTATAAACAGAAGTATACTGATGGATATGTACAATAATGAATTGGATTGGGCAGAACAGTAGTGCAATGAATATAAAGTAGTGCAATTTATGGAAATAGTTAACAGAGTGGGAGTGTAGAGGTGGAGAACTAATGAGTTGAGGACATAATGATGCTATGAACTCCTTTACTGTCCCGAACCCAAAATACAAACACTTTGGGTTTCGGTTACAGCCAGTGGATGTAACTGAGTATATCTGAAAGTAAAACTAAGGTTATAGGGACAATTCACCCCAAAATTAAAAATACATATTCTTACCTGTGCTATTTATCCATCTAGATTGTTTTCGTGTGAGTTGCCAGGTTTTGGAGATATCTGCCGTTGAGATGTCTGCCTTCTCTCAAAGTACCAAATAAATACATCTGAAAAACTCACCAATAATGTCTCTTTCCAGAAATCATGACCCGGTTATTCAAGATATTCCACTGACCTTGTTGTGAGCAGTTTCATGTAGGAACTATCGTAGCTGTATCGTAGAGTGCCATATAGTTCTATAATTCCTCTCTCCTTCTGTCGATTTCAGCAGGTATTTCTGCTGCAGAGTCTGGATCTGTAGTTGTGGGCCACCTGCTGCCCCCATGTTCCTGCTCGACAACTGCTACTACAGTTGTTGTTATTGGCTCCGTTGCTAATACTGACATTATTTTTCCTATAGCTGTCATTCCTATTATTACTAATTTATTAATATTAACACTACAATTACTATTCTACTATTTAAAAAAAAGATTCTAGGTGGTATTTGCATTGTGCCTCCCCCCCATCTCTCAAAACCTAACACGGCAGCGGCGGATGGCTGCCCACCATTGAGTCTGGTTCTGTCCAAGGTTTCTGCCTCTTAAAGGAAGTTTTTCCTTGCCACTGTCGCCAAATGCTTGCTCATGGTGGGATTTGTTGGGTCTCTGTAATTAATATTATAAAGAGTACAGTCTAGACCTGCTTAATAGGAAAAGTGCAATGAGATAACTTCTATTATGAATTGGCGCTATATAAATAAAATTTAATTGAACTTTGTTGCAGAGATCTAGCCCTTGCGTCGCTGCAGTACGATCAAAGACTTCGGTTCTGCTGCGTTTCTGCTCTGAGCAGATTACACGGCGGTGGTATCAGACAGCCGTCTGCTGCGTGCTGGAGGTGAAGCCAGGAGGAAAGAGACAGAACAAATGACTGCTTACCTTTTTATTGACCTGGTGACATCTAGTTCACAGGTCAGACTGATCCATGGGCGCTGTAAGGCACCTTGCATGGTAGCTCGTTGTCATCAGTGTGTGTGTGTGTGTGGGTGTGTGCGCACGTGTGAATGAGAGGCAAACTAAACCTGAAAACATTCCTTTACATGTCAGCTGGGTCCTCTTATAAACAGGTTCACTGAACTTCAATAATTTAGTAAAATCAAATGTCATTTTTTCTTAAAACTATAGGGATCTTCTTTAAAGGGACCTGTGAAAACAGTTGTATAATGTCTTCTGTGGCTCTGGAGGAGTTTTGTCAAGTGAGAAAATAACCCTAATGATGTCATCATGGTTATCTCAGGTTGGGGTTAGGCTGTGTTACAAACTGGAGTCTACTGAAGACATTATTGAGTTATATAAAGACACAATCCACTTTTCAGACTTGTTTCTTGTCAGCTCTAGAATAAATGGTGCTTGTTGAGATTGAGACTTGACTTGAGACTTGGTAAGAAAATGATTTAATCATACAAAAATATGGTTTCATGATTTTTCTTGAATTGCCCTATTGCAGTGTGATCTCCCTGTCCAAAATATTTAATTGCATACAAGTACATAAATGCTTCTGGAGTCTAATGCACCACCAGAAATCTGAAGTATTTTGAAGGGGTGGAGAGTATTTTCTGCCAGGGACCCAACACAAGAATTTAATCTGTACATAGAACAGTGAATTTACAGTGTCGCAGTTAGTGGTGATGGGATACTCTTCACAAATACAACCCCATTATTTGCAGCTTTAAATGAATGTAAAAGGAATCTACAAAGAGAAAAGGAAAGGTTAAGTGATACAGAGGCAGGTGTAAATAATGAGATAGATAACACTCCCAGGTCAGTTTTATTACATGACAGTTACATGGTATACGGCTGCTTGAGAGATGCGCTGACACAGTAAAAGGCTGCATAAAGACAAAAGGGTCAGGAGCCATTTCAATTAACATCCGCTCCATTTAGCTTCCTGCAGAAAGGTCACAGAAAATGACTAGTGTGTTTAACACCTGCTGAGACATTCTGACATTTCAGCATGCTGTTTTAAAAGCCTGTCTCCAGTCAGCAGGGCTTGTGTGAGGAGCAAAATAATAAAGCTGAAAATGTACCAAAAAAAAGAACTGTAACGGAAAAGTTCAACATTTGGGGAAATATACTTATTTGCCTTTTTGAAAGAGTGAGATGTTCAGATTGATATCAATCTCACTATTTCCCATACATTCATATATTTGTGGTGGCCCGCCACAATATCAACATTGACCACTACATATTGATTTTCTATTTTTTCCAGCGCATTGATTCGCCCAGCCCCTCTTTGCCCAGCTCTCTCTCTCCCTCTCCCTCTCTGCACATGATACGAGTGTACAGAACAGTATTCGCGAACGGAAAAGCATCCTTACGAGGGAGCATTTCTGCTCTGCGTGAACAAATTTGGTCCCGCTCGAGCCTCCCTGCGCGCTTGCAACCGCTCAGCACTCACTAAAGTTGACTTTTGAGATGGGGATGGAATAGACCAGCGTTTCGCAAACCTCTTTTATCCTGCATGTTTTAGATCTCTACCTGCTCCAACACCGCTGATTTAAATGATCAACTTGTTATGAACTCCTGAAGCTGCTTGATAACAAGCTGATCATCAGATGCACACTTGAGAATAGAAGGAATAGAAGTATTAAGCAAATCAAAATATAATACACTATAATACAGGTGAGACAAATTAAGTACAAGTGGATATAAGTATAAAAGCTAAAATTAAGTGTAAGTACCAAGTGGATTTAGAGGTTGATAAGTATGTACGGTATAATACAATGTAATAATATAAGTAATAAGTAATAGTGCAATAATGAGTACTGTCAGGTTAAGTGTAGCTTATTAAGATGATTATGAGACTGTGGATATGCACAGCAGTAATAGAAGTATGAATAAATATCAATAAATTAAACTGAACAAGAGTCTATTGCACCGGAGTATTAAAGAGAGAAAATTGCACAATTATTTCAAGTATTTCAGTGATGTTAATGATCCAATGTCCAGTTTAGTGACTTAGGGTCATACAGACTGACACTTAGAGGGAGGAGTTAAAGAGTTTGATGGCCACAGGCAGGAATGATTTCCTGTGGCACTCTGTGGTGCATTTTGGGGAGATGAGTCTTTCGCTGAAGGTACTCCTTTGTTTGACCAGCACGTCATGGAGTGGGTGGAAGACACTGTCCAAGATGGCATGTAGTTTGGCCAGCATCCTCCTCTCTGACACCACCGCCAGAGACTCCAGCTCCACCCCCACAATGTCACTGGCCTTACAGTTTGTTGAGTCTGTTAGCATCCGCTACCCTCAACCTGCTGCCCCAGCATGCAACAGCATACAGGATAGCACTGGCCACCACAGACTCATAAAACATCCTCAGCAATGTCCGGCAAATGTTGAAGGACCTCAGCCTCCTCAGAAAATAGAGGTGTGTCCTGTAAAGAGCTTGAGTGTTCTTAGCCAAGTCCAGTTTATTGTCCATATGTACTCCCAGGTACTTGTAATCCTGTACAATGTCCACACTGACCCCCTGGATGAAAACCGGGGTCACTGGTGCCTTGGCCCTTCGTAGATCTACAACCAGCTCCTTAGACTTTGTCGCATTAACCTGCAGATGGTTCTGCTCACACCATGAGACAAAGTTACCCACTTCAGCCCTGTACTCAGTGTCATCACCGCTGATACATCCCACCACAGCAGAGGCATCAGAAAACGTCTGAAGGTGGCAGGACTCTGTGTGGTAGCTGAAGTTTGTGGTGTAGGGCCCCAGTGTTGCTGACCACGCTGTCCGACACACAGTGCTGCAGACAGGTCTGCCAGTCAGGTAGTCAACAATCCAGGACACGAGGGGGGCATCCATCTACATCGCTGCCAGCTTCTCATCCAGTAGGATGGATGGTTTGAAAGCACTGGAGAAGTCAAAAAACATGATCCTCACCGTGCTTGCCGGCTTGTCCAGGTGGGTGTAGATGCGGTTCAGCAGGAAGATGATGGCGTCCTTAACTCCCAGCCGGGGCTGGTAGGCGAACTGAAGGGGATCCAGGAGGGGTCTGACCATGGGCCGCAGCTGTTCCAGCACCAGTCTCTCCAGGGTCTTCATTATGTGCGAGGTCAGTGCCACAGAACAGAGACCCTTTGAGGTGAGGGCTTAGTGAGGGCTTCATTCGTAAATAAATAAAATTGTATTTTCCACAAAGTCAGATACAGGTTGTAAAACAGGGGTGTCTTCATGTGATAGGATCACATCTGTGGCTGTCTGTGATGGGAACTGAGACTTGGGAATTATCAAAGCTAAAGGATACTATAGCATGTTGATACTCTTTATATTTATTTTTTAATAGACTAATAGTTCTATTATGCACATGCACACGATTTGCTGATTTATTTAAATTGTAATATAATATAGGAGACAACAAGCAAATAATGTGATTTTAAAAAATCTTTACTTATTGGTGTACTTAATAGAGTATAATATTAATATAATATTTTGTGATCACATTCAGCAACTTATCAAGAATTTCCGACAATTCTATTGAATGAAAATTTAAAAATCTGGTATCTGTGGCTGTTGCAGGCCCAGCCAACCATTTCATTCGGCCCGAATGAAATTATCTACCTACCTACATACCTGTCTGCACGCATTCTGTCTGCACTCATTGCACATGAAAATATGTATTGGAGGAGTGACTTTGGAGGTAGGCCTAAAGGGAGGGGGAGGGATTTTTTTGGTTGGATACTTTCAAAATCTAGCTGTCTCTTGCTAGTTTCTCCAACGTTACCTAACCTAGCTTTAAATGTTCAGTATCTAGAAGTGGTTGCAATGTTTTCTTTTCTCTCTCCCCCACTAAGTGTGAAGACAAGTGACTGCAAGAGTGCCAGAGTTACCCCTTTTAACCAAAAGCTATTTTGCTTTATTTTGCTTTATTTTTACTGTTTTTTTGCTTTTACCAGTCACTACATGACTTAGGCATGCCGTATGTTGTTTTTTTCAGAATGCCATCAATTTGAAGGACATTTTTTTTTTATGAAATAAGTGATTTATGCAATTTAATGCAATTGTCATATTTTTTTATATTTCATACATGTACGTCCACACATTTTTAACACAGTAATTATGAATGAATAGAGGAGGGTTTCAGTGTTCCAGGGATATAAAAACAATGCTGATGGGACATTCTAAGCAGTATTAATGGATTTTGTCACTCCTATTACTCACTCATTCTCTGAGTTTAGGAACTCAAAATGCTTTTAGGGATGTAAGCAGGAAGTATAATGTTGTCATGGAGTCAGAGAGTTAGCTGTGGGCTACAACTTGAGCCGCATAGGTTTTGTTTTTGTTTGTTTGTTTTTCCTCTGCCTAAATTTGTTTACATCTGTCAATCTTGTATCCTTGAAAGGTTATGCTGAATTAGCTATTAGCAGTTCCTATTCTCACAGTAATGCAACCGCAAGTGGGCACAAGCCAGTGTCTTCTTGTGCCAGTCCCAAGTCTGGATAAATGCAGAGGGTTGTGTCAGGAAGGGCATCCAACGTAAAACAAATTAAAAATGCGAATCGTGAAAATGACTTCCATACCGGATCGGTCGCGGCCCGGGTTAACAACGACCTCCACCGGTGCTGTTGACCTGCAGGGTAACGGTGGAAATTTGACTACTGTTGGTCAAAGACAAAGAAGGAGAGGAGGAAGGTGTGTTCATAGGCAGAGAGAGAAGAGGAAAACTAAGCATGTAGGACTGACAGTAGGGACTTTGAATGTTGGGACTATGACAGGGAAGGATAGAGAGTTGATTGACATGATGCAGAGAAGGAATTTGGACATACTGTGTGTCCAGGAGACTAGGTGGAAAGGTAGCAAGGCTAGAAGCTTAGGAGCAGGGTTCAAGTTGTTCTACCATGGGTCAGATAGGAAGAGAAACGGAGTAGGAGTTATCCTGAAAGAGGAGTTTGTGAGGAATGTTCTAGAGGTGAAAAGAGTATCAGACAGGTTGATGAGTCTGAAGCTGGAAATTGAAGGGGTAATGTTCAACGTTGTGAGTGGTTATGCCCCACAGGTAGGATGTGAGTTAGAAGAGAAGGAGAAATTCTGGAGTGAGTTAGATGAAGCAGAGCCGTGATTGGTACAGATTTCAATGGGCATGTAGGTGAAGGGAACAGAGGTGATGAGAATGTGATGGGTTTGGTCTTCAGGACAGGAACACAGAAGGACAGATGGTGGTAGACTTTGCAAAGAGGATGGAAATGGCTGTAGTAAACACTTTCTTCCAGAAGAGGCAGGAACATAGGGTGACATAAGAGCGGAGGTAGAAGCACTCAGGTGGACTACATCTTGTGTAGACGTTGTAATCTGAAAGAGACCAGTGACTGTAAAGTAAAGGTAGGGGAGAGTGTAGCCAGACAACACAGGATGGTAGTGTGTAAAATGACTCTGGTGGTGAGGAAGATGAAGAGGACAAAGGCAGAGCAGAGGACGAAGTGGTGGAAGTTGAAAAAGGAAGAATGTCGTGTAGTTTTCAGGGAGGAGCTGAGACAGACTCTGGGTGGTCAGGAAGTGCTCCCAGATGACTGGACCACTACAGCTAATGTGATCAGGGAGACAGGTAGGAGGGTACTCATCTGTGTGTGTCATCTGGAAAGAGGAAAGCAGACAAGGAGACTTGGTGGTGGAACGAGGAAGTGCAGGAGTGTATACAGAGAAAGAGGTTAGCTAAGAAGAAGTGGGACACTGAGAGGACTGAAGAAAGTAGACAGGAGTACAGGGAGATGCAGCGTAAGGTAAAGGTAGAGGTGGCAAAGGCCAAACAAAGAGCATATGAGGACTTGTATGCTAGGTTGGACACTAAAGAGGGAGAGGTGGATTTGTACAGGTTGGTCAGACAAAGAGACAGAGATGGGAAGGATGTGCAGCAGGTTAGGGTGATTAAAGATAAGGATGGAAATGTATTGACAGGTGCCAGGAGTGTGATGGGAAGATGGAAGGAGTACTTTGAAGAGTTGATGAATGAGGAAAATGAAAGGGAACGAAGAGTAGAAGAAGTGACTGGTGTGGAGCAGGAAGTAGCAAAGATTAGCAAGAGTGAAGTGAGGAGGCCGTTGAAGAGGATGAAGAGTGGAAAGGCAGTTGGTCCTGATGACATACCTGTGGAGGTATGGAAGTGTCTAGGAAAGGTGGCAGTAGAGTTTCTGACTAGTTTGTTTAACAAGATCTTGGAGAGTGAGAGGATGCCCGAGGAATGGAGGAAAAGTGTACTGGTGCCAATTTTTAAGAACAAGGGAGATGTGCAGAGCTGTGGCAACTACAGAGGAATAAAGCTGATGAGCCATACAATGAAGTTGTGGGAAAGAGTAGTGGAAGCTAGGCTAAGGGCAGAGGTGAGCATTTGTGAGCAGCAATATGGTTTCATGCCTAGAAAGAGTACAACAGATGCAGTATTTGCTTTGAGGATGCTGATGGAGAAGTACAGAGAAGGTCATAGGGAGTTGCATTGTGTCTTCGTAGATTTAGAGAAAGCATATGACAGGGTGCCGAGAGAGGAGCTGTGGTATTGTATGAGGAAGTCTGGAGTGGCAGAGAAGTATGTTAGTACAGTACAGTGGTGCAGGACATGTATGAGAGCTGTAAGACCGTGGTGAGGTGTGCTGTAGGTGTGACAGAGGAGTTCAAGGTGGAGGTGGGTCTGCATCAAGGATCGGCTCTGAGCCCCTTCTTGTTTGCTCTGGTGATGGACAGGCTGACAGATGAGGTTAGACAGGAATCTCCATGGACTATGATGTTTGCGGATGACATTGTGATTTGTAGTGAGAGCAGGGAGCAGGTGGAGGAAAATCTGGTGAGATGGAGGTCTGGAAAACAGAGGAATGAAGCTTAGTCGCAGTAAGACAGAATACATGTGTGTCATTGAGAGGGATCCAAGTGGAACGGTGAGGTTACAGGGAGCAGAGGTGAAGAAGGTGTAGGACTTTAAGTACTTAGGGTCAACGGTTCAGAGCAATGGAGACTGTGGAAAAGAGGTGAAGAGGCGAGTGCAAGCAGGTTGGAACGGGTGGAGAAAAGTGTCAGGTGTGTTGTGTGATAAAAGAGTATCAGCAAGAATGAAAGGAAAGGTGTTCAAGACGGTGGTGAGACCAGCGATGTTGTACAGCTTAGAGACAGTGGCACTGAAGAAAAGACAAGAGGCAGAGCTGGAGGTAGCAGAGCTTAAGATGTTGAGGTTCTCTTTGGAAGTGATGAGGATGGACAGGATCAGGAATGAGTAAATCAGAGGGACAGCTCATGTTAGATGTTTCGAAGATAAAGTCAGAGAGGCCAGATTGAGGTGGTTTGGACATGTTCAGAGGAGAGACTGTGAATATATTGGAAGAAGGATGCTGAGGTTGGAGCTGCCAGGCAGGAGGTCTAGAGGAAGACCAAAGAGGAGATTTATGGATGTAGTGAGAGAGGACATGAAGTTAATTGGTGTGAGTGAAGAGGATGCAGAGGACAGGGTTAGATGGAGGCACATGATTCGCTGTGGCGACCCCTGAAAGGGAACAGCCGAAAGGAAAAGAAGAAGTTCCTATTCTCACAGTAACCATGGATGTACAGATAAAAACCACTGGATTATCTCCGGGTATTTGGCTGAATCCTAAACTTACCGTAGATAAGAAACTATTTCTTTGGAAAGTCTGGGTGGAGGGGGGCATCCTTGTCTTGAGGGACAATGATCGACCTACCCCAACATCAGTTTTGGAGGTATCTTCAAATAAGGCATCTTTAACTTCACACATTTGGCTGAACTTCTTCAAAACCCCCAGAGTCGAACACTCCCTCCTCTATTCTGGGTTCATTTGGAAGGGGAAATGAGGCTTCAAAATACTACTCCATGTTTCTGAATCACTCAGATACTAAGTCATCTAATCTTAAAGCTGGGTGGGAAACAGATTTAAAATTTTCTGAGGAGGCGTGGAGAAAAATTCTAAGGAATTTAAAGAAAATGTCCAGGGAGATTAAAACAAAAGTGAAGGAGTCCAGTAAATTAATCATTAATATTAATTATTAATTATTTATAATGTTAAACTGGACCAAAGTTATTCAGAGCTAAACTGAGGGCAGTGGTCCTGCCCAAAAGCACAAGCTTATTAGACAGCTATTCATGAAAACATTGGTGAGGACGTTCCATTTTCTCCTAGTTTGTACATTTTGGTGTTCTCCCCACATCAGATGCAGATTGGATTCATACAGCCCTTATGCTGGGTAGAAAAATCCTACTTCGTGAGTGGAAGTCCGCTGATTTGTCCCCAGTGAACATATGGTTCGGTGAACTAGGGATTGTAGCAGCATATGAGACGTTATCTCTCCATCTCATTAACCATGTATTTAGGAGAATTATGCTCAGAAATGGGTGAAATACCTGGACTTTATGAATAATCAATAATAGAGGCCATAAGCTTAAACCCTTCCACATGTTGGACCACCTGTGATTACCTGATTGTGTGATGTATTTGGATGTATGTGTACAGTCAGTGTGACGTTATGTTTCCTTTTATTTTATTGTTTATTAGGATTTATATGTATTATTTTAATTATTATTTGTTTATCAATTTTTTCTATTAAAATTTGTGATTAGAAAATTCATGGCATTCTCATTTATTTTTTACTTCTTGTATTGTTTGTATTGGTATTGTACTGTTTGTTTTGAAAATGACAAACAGTTGGCCCTAAATAAAAATCCACTAGATTAATTTTGATACTGAACAGGGTTCAATGTTAAGAGTATTTTTCCCCAACTGGGCAAGTGGGTCAGAAATCTACTTGCCTGAAGTAAATTTTTAGTTGCCCCTATACAAATTGTTTAATTTATTAGTGGTTATCAAATAACAACAAAAACTAAAGTTAATAGTCATGTTTAATCTATATAAATAAAGTAAATGAATCAGAACAAGGACACAGTGTGTCATAGATGCAAAGCATCATTCTTGCATATCGAAAATGGTATGACAATCCCTTCTCCCTAAAGATGGACTCCTTGACTGTGAGAGTGATAAATTATCTAAATAAACTTTGTCTTTACCCATTGCCATTTTCTCGTGAGTAGGGATGGGTATCGTTAGGATTTTATTGCTACTACTATTCTCATCAATGCTCTTATCGGTTCTTTTTCATTACTAAATAATTGCTTTTTAAAAAACATTATTTTAAAAAAGAATTCAGAACAGGATTTGAATTGAATATTTTAAATATAATTAAATGTTGTTTCTAGAGCAGCAACAGTCACTATATAAACTCAATAATATCTCACTGGAGACTAACCTAAAATGTCAGTAAAATAAATCATATTCTGACATCAAAATACTGAGTGATGTCTGTGTTCTTCATTCTTTCTGAACATCAGTCAGTATCAGTCCCTCCTCCTGTTCATTGTCCTCCTCCCTCTGCTGCTGATGTGATTAACTGCAGTTAAGTTACCGCTGGTAGAGAGAGGAGGGGCTGGTTTGTCTCAGCCAGCAACTAAGTTTACAAGAATTTTCCAAATTTTCAGATTCGTGGCAAACTAATCAATAGTTAGACTACATACAAACAGCTTAGTAGTGATCGTATTTGTAGATTTACATACAATGTACAAAGAAGGGGTGTAAAACAAGATTTGGTTGCAGTTCCCTTTTTTGCTACTCACAAAAACAGAAAAACAAACGTTATATACAAAAACGATATACAGTAGATTGGTTAATAACTAGTCATAGAAATAAAACTATTTTGCATGGGGGAGAGCTAGGAATTAATTTAGTAGTATCACAGCCTGAGGGAAGAAGCTGCTCTGAAGTCTGGTGGTATGGCAGCAGCCTCTGTGTCTCTTGTCAGACGGCAGCAGGGTGAACAGGCTGTAGCTAGGGTGGGTACTGTCCTTTAGTAGTATCCTTTGGGCTCTGCGCACGCACCTCACCTCACCGTTATCACTGATGCTCGGTAGGTTGATACCAATAATCTTCTGAGCCTTTTAATCACCCACTGCAGAGCCCTCCTCTCCTGGCTCATGCACATTCCATGCCAGTTTGTGATGTTTCCAGTCAGGATGCTTTCTATTGCTCCACTGTAAAAGTGAACAAGAACTTGGCCTCCCGATATGAAGTCTCATCGTTGTTTGAAATCCAGCCAATGATGGTAGTGTCATCCACAAACTTCACAACAAAGTTGTCACCATGTCGAGGCCTGCAGTCATGGGTGTACAGCGTGAACAGGAGGGGGCTGAGCACACAGCCCTGGCGGGGCTCCGGTGTTGAGCTCTAGAGTGGAGGAGGTGTGACCGCCAATCTGAACTGTCTGGGGTCTGTTTCTGAGAAAGTCCAATATCCAGTTGCAGAGTGTGATACTCAAGTTTTCCAATCGGTTTCATAGGGGAGATAGTGTTGAATGCTGAGCTGAAATCACAGCATTCAGCAGGTGTTGATTCTGATGTAGGTGTTCTGATGTAGGTGGGTGAAGACTGAGTGGAGATGGCATCATCTGTAGATCTGTTGGTTCTGAATGCAAAGTGGTGAGGGTCTAGACTGGCTGGGATGTTGTTCTTAATGTGCTGAAGAACCAGTTTCTCAAAGCACTTCATCGGAATGGGGGTGAGAGCCACAGGAGGAGGTAGTCATTTAGACTAGACATTGCAGACTTTTTAGGTACAGGGACGATGGTGGCTGTCTTGAAGCAGGTGGGAACACTCTCCTGAGACAGTGATATGTTAAAAATGTCAGTAACATTGCACGTGTTTTTAGTACATGGTCAGAGATGTTATCAGGCCCAGTGGCTTTACTCATATTCACTCTCAGCAGGGTTCTTCTCACATCCGCTGTAGATACTGACAGTGGCTGGTCCACTGGAGGCAGAGTAGACTTTACAGCTGACTCTTTGTTGAGGCGATCAAAGAGAGCATAAAATGTGTTTAGCTCATCTGGTAATGTGGCCTCACACATAAGGGGGGCGCTCCGGCTTTTATAGCCTGTGATGTTTTTGATCGCCTGCCACATGTCTTTGGTGTTGTTGGTGTTGAGGTCTTTCTCCAGTCTCTGCTGATTTCTCCGCTTTGCCTTCTTGATGCCAGCTTTCAGTCTTGCTCTAGCAAAGTTATATGCTTCCTTATCACCTGACCAATAGGCAGCTTTTTTGGCCCTGGATAGAGCCCTTACATCTCCATTCATCCAGGCTTTCTGGTTGGGGAATGATTTTTTTGTCTTTGTGATCACCACATCATCAAAACATTTGCTGATATATGATATCACTGATGATGTATATTCCTCAAGATTGATGTGGTTCACCTTAGTGGTGGCATCTCTGAACATGAGTCAGTCGGTGTACTCAAAACAGTCCTAGAGCTGCTGTAAGTTTCATGTGTCCACACTTCAACTGTTTTTACTGATGGTTTAACCTTTTTATCAGCTGGGTGTAAGTAGGCAGGAGAAGCAGGCAACTATGGTCTGATAGACCAAAAGGAGGATGAGTGTTTATGTAAACATTGTTCCCCTGGTTGTGATGTGGACATGCTGATGGAATTTAGGTCAAACAAATCTGAGGTCTGTTTGATAAAAATCACCAGCTACAATAAACCACCATCTGGCTGTTTTGTCATGTGGCTTGTGATGACCTCATACAATTCATGTAGTGCATTTTTTGATTTTGCATCTGGAGGAATGTAACAACAGCAACAAAAATACTGGTGAATTATTGGGCAATATGGTTGACATCTTAACAATAAAAATTCCACATCTGGGGAACAATGTCCATCCTTTCTGTGTTTGAGCACCAAGCATCATTGATGTAAACACACTGCTTGCAGTTATGATTGGTCTGGCTGGATCGTAGAATGTTATGTTTAGTGATCATCTCTCGTGTAAGTAGTATGTGATGATTGTAATACTTGCGTCAGCAATATAGACGAAAAAATACACATTAAAACAAAAAGGTAGCCAAGTTTGAGGGAGCTACCGGCCCTCTGTTAGGTGATGACATGGCATTGATGATAAGTTAACTTTTAAGAATACACTTTTAGAAGGCAATTACTGATACTGTTAGCTAGAGGTGGGCCATTTTTATGTTGCTTTACTGTTTTGCAGGTTAGTCTGTTGAACTTGGCGTTAGCATGTTGCAGAGCTAATGTGGCTAGCGTCTACTCCCACAGGCTGGGACGATGTTGGACTAATGATGTAATATTGAGGGACAGTCAAAAGAAATTGTGTGAACGTTGAGCCTCATTTGAAGCCACTTAAATAACCAGAATAGTAATTTGGATGTGGGGAAACTGTTTTTTCACATTGTTTTTCGTTGAACTTCATACTGCAACGCAAGCCAAGCTGGCTTTGTTGTAAACTTACACAAAAGCCCCCTCTATAATTAACTTACATTATGGCGCAGGCTACTCCTCCCAAACACATGTAGACCTATACCTCATTTTCATTCCTATTTAGAGCCAGTAAACACTTTGTTCTTTTTTTCCCCCCTTTCTTAAGATATGTTCCCTTACATTGCCAATAGAGTGAAAAGAGGTAGAATCATGTTTTGAGTGGAATATCCCTTTTATATTCGTAAAACTGTAAAACGGTAATACACCGTAAAAAAAAAAAAAAGATACTGTGATATAAATTTTAGGTCATAGCACCAAATAAAAAATGTCGACAGCCTTGCATAAACCTACTGTAATCTACTGTAATACATTTTGTCTTAAGAGAATATTTCCAATAAATGTATGACACAATGGCAGCATTTTAAATCTTGATTCAATCATTCTGATCCACTTTGCTTTGTTGTCCTTTAATCCCGTCTGGCTGTTGTTGCATATGGTACAAATGTTTCACAATAAAAGTCTTGTCAGGAAATGAAGGGATTCTGTCCACTGGCTTTTAATTTGAAATGGATACAGGAAGTCTTGAGTTTGTATTAAACAGCATAATGCAGTAACAAAAATTTAACAGAGCAAATGGGAGCAGATCAGAAAACAAGGAGGCTTCCTACTAAAATATGACCAAATATATTTATCAAACAGAGGGAATTAGAAATAAAGGCCTGTCTCTAATATAAGCCTGCTTCCAATAAAGGCCTGGTAACCTCTGCAGTTGAGGTAAACTCTACTCCACTATTTGAGGAAATACGGTACCGAAGGTAGTGGTTCAAAACTATTAAGTTGATTAGTTTAAATTATTGATATAATATGAACGAAATGAAAGTTTAACTGGGAGAAGGTGACTCCTGAAACTGACGTGATGCGATCTGCAGATGGTTTTACTAGAGAAGACGTATCACTCCGTTGGAGTTGTTGGAACTACAAAAACAATCAGTCTACTCGTGGTTGTGTGGTGGTGTTACAGATTAGAGTTTCTTTCCTCCCAAGTTACTCACTGAATTAACGCCGATTAGCGACAGCTGACAAGATCTGCCTCTCCATTCTGTTTAATTATTCCATTTACTGAATCCATGCTTTATGTTCTACTTGTGTCAAATACTGTGTGTTTCTGTCTCATTTAAAAGTTAATTAAAAAACAGTGTCTTTACCTCTTTAGCTTTCTGGTGTCTGTCCTTGCTGTCTCTGTCCTTGTCCTCGTCTCCAGGGTGGCAGGAGTAGGACACTGTCCTCCAGTCCCGCGGAGAGTTGGTAATGCTGGCGACCTTTGAGTCAGTGGCACTGTTGTCCTCGTTGAGTGAGCGGGACGACCTCCTGGTGAACATGCTCTTCTTCAGAGCTTTTACCCTGAGGCTATCGCCGTTACTCCCATCTGAGCAGCACCACTCCCCCGAGGAGCCATTGTCAATTTTGACATTGTGGCCTGTGGTGTGGCACTGGAAAACAGGAGGTGAGAGGGTGGTGTCGGGATGTGGCTGAGGGTGGGGTTGTGGCTTGTCGGGGGTGGCAATGGACCCGCATGCAGACGCTGTCTCTCCGTGTCTCCCATTGGCCTCAGGTTCCTGGATCTTCTCGTCCAGCTTGTTGAGTTTGGAGAGCACCTGGGAGATCTCACTGCGAACCCCCGACAGAGACTCCAGCTTCTTTTCGATCTCACCAATCCTCATCACCAGTTTGCAGACACTCGATTTGAGCTCATCGTCTGTGTTTTCCAGCGAATGGAAGAGGCGATCCAGCTTGGACTTGGCTAGTTTGACCGTGTTGCGGTCAGGGGAGCTATCACCTTCAGACTTCAGCGTTACCTGAGACAGAGACCCATTGCTGTTGTAGCAAGATGATTGGACAATGCCCAGTGAGTCACAAACACTCATATCATCCAGAAAACGAAAAATGTCACTTATGTCATCACTAACTATCTCAGAGTCCTCATCAGAATGTTTGAAGGCATGCCTTTCTCTGTCACTGTACTTAGCTGGGTATTCCTTCACCTTCTTCTGCTCAGCCTGCTCTGTTTGAGTCCCAACACTAGAGGAGCTGTCTCCTCCCTGAAAGGATGGACTGTTCATAATTTTGTCCCTAAACCTTTTGGCTGCCTCTCTTTTGTCCAAACCCGCAGGCCCACTTGCCATTAGTGCTACATCTTTGGTTTTTATTCCATTAGTTTTCTTTGCAAAGCCAAATGTAGAAGCTACTAACTTCTCCTTTGGGCTCTGAAAATAATGTTCATCATCAGTGCTGATGACGCTCATATTTCGATGGGTGTTTTCTTTGAGGGGTTTGCTGTTCAGAAATGACCTCTCAAAGTCTGGAGGCCCCTCATCTGTGTTGAGACTGAGGCTCTTCACTTGCCACGGCTGCTGCTTCCCTGCTTTGTCACTGTGCTTCCTGCTGCTGACGCACTCAGAGACTGTGGTCGGACCGAAGTATGTGGATGCCTGTAAGTCGTCCAGGCTCTCATGCTTCACCCTCCGTCTGTCCTGAAGAGGGGAGTTGAATGTCGGCTCAAAGTATGGGTTACTGTAGGGCAGTTCAAAACTGTGGTTGAAGAAGGTGGCAGGTTTGTGCAGCTCCCTCCTGTGGTAGCTGTCAGCAGCCTTACTACCCTGTTTGCCCTCAGTGGCGATGACCTACAACAGTAACCCAGACAGACAAGGACTGAGTCGGCTTTAAAACACACAAACACAGCAAATACAGCAGAGACAGTCTACTAATAGTAACTTTGGAAACATAAAAAAATGTGTATTAAAAAATGATGTGATAAAAATATCACACAACTGTGGAACCCTACAAGGGATATATGTTAGAAACAAAATGCAAATGGATTACTAAACTGAGTGAAAGAATTGATACACTGTAAAGGGAAAAAATATTTGAAGGCGCACTCAGTCAAGTTGTGTTCATGAGTAAATAAGACTTGGACCTCTGACCTTCAGAATAAAAGGGAAGGGAGGTTAGTGTTAAGATAATGCAATTTGGCAGGAATTAATAATCAGAAAATAGAATAAAATAGAATAGTATAACACATGTCCTCTCCTGTATGCTGTACATAATAGATTATCAGCCAATAAGTACTGTGTATAAATTAGACACAGAGAGTTCTACTTGATTGCTAATGCATAATTTATATGTAAGGATAAAATACAGTTTAGGGGACGTATTTTGAGAACTGATAACTTATACTTTAACAATCAAAGAGGAATTGTACAATGACCAATATGCTGCCACTCCCTTGTTTTCAGTCTATGAAGTACAGGATATGGAATATATTACACTCCACATTGGCCAGCTATATATATATATATATATAGATAGATTACAGAACGATAATTAAGTGATTTTATTCTGAATCCTGTCTTACTTCAAAGATTCCTCTTACCTGTGCAATCACTTTAGCACGGATTACTAAACTGAGTGTAGTGCACCATAGGTCACCTGGCAGTCTCTATACAAGACACTAATGACAGCTATACTCAATTTGCTCCACCTAAATTACATAAACGTATATATCAGTTAAATTGATTAAAAAATAACTTCTTACAGTATTTATCAACTCAAGGTGTTTTATATTTGTTGCACACATATTTTCAATAATGCTGTTTCACAACTGGGATTTCCTAGAATCTTAATTATTATGTTAAACAGTTACAGTTTTTCATGATTATTCATGGTTTGACATAAAATTAGGTCATGCAACATTTCACTTCATTATGTACTCAAATGAACACAGCTTTATACACCTGTACACTGTAGATATTTTTATGACGAATTTCTGTCATTTTTATGACTAATTCCTGTCATAAAAATATCAAATATTAGTTGGTTACAGTTTTGCAAACATGCTTTACAAATAGATTTTGTTTATGTCTTATTTTGTAAATTTAATACTTTTGAGGGGTTTTGACTGTTGGTCATTTGAAAAAATAATGTTGAGCCGCATGAGGGAATCTGTCAATACTTTGGGGGCTTTTTATACACTAAATGATTAAATAATTACATGAAAAAATAACTCCAGTCCTCTCCTTAGACTCTACAAAATAATGAGCAATGTCTTCAGAGGTACATTAACATTGAATCAAAGTAGCCCTCCCTCTCTTATGTACTTCAACAGCATCCTAAAAATACAAACCTGTGGTGAGAAGGCCACAAAGTTGTGGAAGTTCTCCTTAAAGATGTTCCTCTTCTGGATGCAGGGGTGAACAGAAAAGGGCTCTGGATGGCCGATGTGCTGCAGGGAATCCTGGTCGGTGGTGGACTCGCTGTCGATGTTGACGGGAAAGTAGGTACTCTGCATTTCGCAGGGTGGAGAGGGCGGACTGCCACTGGAGTACTGGGGCAGATGGTGCAGTTTGTCCAGAGAGGCTGCTCTACAATTCAAGTCCTTGCTAAGGCCCAGAAGGAAGTTAGGGTCCGAGGTGGGAATAAACTGCTGGCAGTTGTTGCACTCGGATGATTTAGGACAGGGAGGGGTGCTCTGAGCCACAGGAGGCTGCTGGGGGTGGTGGAGATGATGATGGTGGTGATGGTGTCCATCCCTGGGATGATTCATGTGCTCATAACCAATCCCCTTGTCGCAGTCCTGAAACTTATAGGTATCATTGTCAGACCTGCACAGCTCCACTGACTGGTTCTTGTGGAACTTAGCTCTGTGCACTATGGGGAGCTTGTCTTTGGCTATGCCTCCATTCATCTGGATCAAGTTGAACATGGTGACGATGTCTGCCGCCATCATGAGCTTCTTGGACTGCGGGTCTTCCATGGTGCAGCGCATCTTGTCCTTGAACAGGGTGGCCGGGAAGGCGGGGTCCAGACAGGCTGTGTAGAAGAGCAGGCTGCGGAGCCTGGCCAGGTGCACCAGGTCGAAGCGGCCACACAGGGACTTACACAGGTCCTGGTAAGACATGGTGTTGTGCTTGGTGTCCAGCTCCTCCAGGATCCGGACCAGGAACAGAGAGTACTCCGGGAGAGGGTCCATGGTTGCTGGGTGGCAGGAACAGACCTACAGAGAGGGTCCTACCTCAGGAGAAGCTTGGCACCTGGAAACAACACATCTAAATGTTCATTCAATGTGAATGTGTTGTTTTTTTTGCCCTGCCAGCAGACAGATAGGCCTAAAGCACAAAATCAGAAATGCTCACTTACAAAGACCAGAATGAGGCAGTTACATTGTACATAAAGACAAAATCAAATTGACACATATTTTGCTTTTACTATAATCGATGTAAACTCTTTAATTCATCCTGCTCCTCTAATAGAGCAGGACGCGTACACAGGGAGTCTGTTTTATTTCAGTTGTATCTGCATACCGTCACTCACCCTGAGTTGTTGGGAACACAGCGGAGAATTATCTGAACAGCTAGGTGCAGCACAGCACGTCTCCCAGAGAGCCAACAAAAGGGGAAACAGGCTACTCTCAGAGTAATCAAGCATCATCTGGCCCTTAATCCGCAACGCGTAGCCCTACCTAAATAACCAACCCAACCCTAAATAAGCAAAAATTAAAAAGCATACCAAAAGCACGGTCCAGCCTCACATGCACGCGCACAGGTAAATAGTGATAAAATAGCCGAACATTTACTGTCCCGGTGGGTTCTGATGTTACACGGATCCATGCTCCCGGTGAGAGCCAGCAGGCTGGACTGTCTTCATTGTGCGACGTTTTCCTCTCCCTCCTGGACTCCTGCCTATCACAGCTGTGATGCCATTGTGAAGGAGCTATCCGAGGACTGAAACTGCATGCTGTGCTGAAAACCATCTAACGTCAAAGTAACGTGAATAGACACTAACACTGCCGGTTTCCGCTTTCAAAATAAGAGCCTTAGAGGAGTGTTCCTGAAAATCATGATTCTTTTTTCAACTACAGATGGTGGAAGGAGCAGCTATTCATGCCTTGTAAATGTAATAATACCACAATGAACAAATACTCCGTTACAAGTAAAAAATACTGCTTTGAAACTGTTACTTAAATGAAAATACAGAAGTAGCCATTGTTGTGGTAGAAAATTGATGAAATGTGTGTGTAAACTGCTGAATCATGGTTAAGGCCTCTGTTGTACAACCCAAAGGGATCACTGCGATCTCTATACCCTCCTTGACGTGTGAGGAGGGTATAGAGATTAGACCAGATAGCTAAGAAGAGCTATCTGGTCTAAACAAGGTCTTCTAATCTTTACGACTAAACAGTCTCAACCTCCTCACACGTCAAGGAGGGTATAGAGATCGCAGTGATCCCTTTGGGTTGTACAACAAGCCCCTCTTTGTGACCTTGTTTTCTTGAGTATATCTAGCCTATTGGAAGTGTTTTGGTCAAGCAAAATCAGGGTGTTTCTTTATTCATCAAAATATATTGACCTAAAAGTGCAATTTTATTCATCATAAATAAAAGTGTTTATTATACAGAATGGCCCTTGTCAGAGTTTCATTATTATATATTATGGTATTGGAGTAAACAGCATGTTTAATGTTGTAGCTCATTTTAACTATTTTATATACTGTTTGGTAGTGTAGTCTATGAATGCATCTCATCTTATAAGATCAATACATTTTGTATATAAAGTAACCATAATATAACTATAATATAGTTACTATAGTTGTTACTATCATTTTTAGTAGGTAAAAATGTTGTATATTTTATTAAGAAATTAAGTGGAGTAAACGTATAAAGTAGTAGCTTATAAAATTGAAATACTGAAGTATAGGACAAGTAACTCAAAATTGTATAAGTGAAGTACTTTGGTAAATGTGCGTTGTTAATTTCCAACCTTCTAATCTAGTGGCTTCTATTACTTCTCCTTTGCTTGACACCCTGTATTTGAATCTGTGCAAACAATTAGGTAAATTTATATTTTAAAAAATTACAAATTAAAACAAAATGCTGTTATGTTAAACATCTTTGAAATACACAGAATAATTAAAGAGCTTTAACTGGGTTTTAAGAACAACCTAAAGTATTTTGATGAATACAACACTTGGTTTCACAAAATATTTCTTTCAGGGAATTTACTAGAAGTATGCTATAATTACATATATGCCTACTATATTGTATCATACTGTTCAGACCACCATAACATAACCTAAACACAAAGCTTAAATTATTTCTTTTAGAGTAAAGAAATTGGGTTGTTTTGCAGTAAAACCACCCTTTCCTGGTAAATGTAATACAGCCATATAACACAACAGTTAATAACATCTAAAACACTGAGCAAATGCCTGGACGGTTGTAACATACATTTAACATTACTATTATAACCTTTATTTAATGAGGTAAATTGCAATCTCGGAACAGATCGGCTATCATCTGGGGCAACGGTCAATGTTTCGGGGTTTCCAGTGTAGCCAGCGAAAATCCGGATAACAGATTAGACTTCCTCTTCCGTGCTTTTCGCATTGTTTACAGTCCGATTAGCAACTTGAGGCGTGGGAATGGTAATGTCTGTAAACAGATGTCTGCAAATAAATGCTAAATCGCCGTCAGACGATAGCTTATGGGTTCTGAGACTTTTGCTCTCCACACGGACTGTTTACCTGCATGCAACCAAAGCCCGCTCAAACAGATATCTGCATTCATGTGTAGATATCTGTTTATAGAGATTAGGTAAATTGAGAATAAGATCTCATTTTCAAGGGAGACCAGAGTACAAGGAAGGTCGGCGGTTCAATCCCAGCTTCCCCCAGCCCACATATTGAAGTGTCCGCTGGAAAGACACTGAACCCCAAATTGCTGCCGAGGGCTGTGCCTTCGGTGTGTGAGTGAGTGTGAATGATTAGTTAGTTTCTTTGGACTGATGAGCAGTTATGTGAATGGGGTGAATGTGATATGTAGTGTGTGAAGTGCTTTGAGTGGTCGGAAGACTAAAAAAACACTATACAAGTACAGTACATTTACCATTTGGATAAATTCTACATAATTACTAAAGAACGAAAAAATTCTAAATCAAATATTACATGTGAGCTGGTACAGTGTAATGGAAGTTGGCAGAATGAAATTATAGTATATACTAAAAAAAATACAAATACAGGAAGCTACAACCTGCACTGCAAAATGTGCATTATTATTTGAATTATCTACAGTATTTCTGCTGCCTCTTCACAGCAGTGAGCACTATAATTATTTCACTTGATTGCCAACAAATTTGTTATATTGTGCATTCCAATGCTCATTCATTTTTGATTAATTTTAGGTTTGCGCTTTTATTGTGAAGGCAACGCGTCTTACTTCTGGTCATAGGCTTATGGATTCTGTGTGATCGATGCAGTTCTTTGTTTCCACTTAGAATGACGTAACTACACCTACCACTAGAAATATCAGTTATCCCCTCTGCCCCTTTTACTCTCACTGTATTATTTAACATGATGTTGTGATCCTGTCACATCTTTGCACTCAGCGCTATTCATACATGAGCTAACATTCTGCAGGGTCTATGGACACTCATCTAGGTTACTAGTGCAGTGTTTGTGAAATTGGCTTCAAAGACCTCAAGGGTCCTTCAGTAAGTTCAAGAGGACACCAGCTATGAAAGGAAAACCTTTTTTATTATGGTTTCATTCATTTTTATTCAAAAGTAGACAACATGACCACTCTGATTTACTGTAACTGTTGCCTCTTAACCAACTTGCCTTCCTTGCAACAGGGCTGTAAATAACTGTTATGTATATTGCCATATAATGTATGTATGTTATTTTTCTGTATCTGTATCATGTGCAGCACTTTGTAACTTTGTTTTAAAAAGTGCTATATAAATAACATTTTACTTATTTACTCTTTGAAATTAATGTAAGTAAGGGATATACACACTGTAGGAGACAAACTGTAAAAAACTTACCGTGAAATTCACAGTAATTAACTGACAGTTGTTGACAAGTAACTTACTGTAAATGTAATCAGTTTTTCCTAATGTGTTTTTATTTACAGTAACAATCATGAAACTGTAAAATAAAACAGTAATTACTGTATTTTGTAGTTACAGTAGTAGTGTTGTAACTAAAATAAAACAGTAATTTCCAAGTACCCTATTTTTGTGTACAGTAATAGTGTTTTAACTTTAAAATAAAACATAGTCATTTCGAAGTACAGTATTTTTGGTTACAGTACACAGTGAAGTAAACGTGGAGGTGTCACCCCGAGAGACATTGTGAAAATAGACTTTACACTGTCTTAGCTAAGAATCTTATGTATTGTATGTATCAGCACACACACACACACACCTGGTAAGGGAGGAAGTTCAGACTCAAACCTAGTGGCAACAATTCTCAGGGTGTCTTTCCACACAGAATGTCAAAACTTATCGAAGCAGCTGGCCCGAACTGAAAGGCAAAGATCCCTCCTAAGTGCAGGCAGTGCTGGAGCTTGACCTGCTATGGGTTTCCCTTTTTCTCCCATGACCTAAACTTTAGATTGGCACATGATTGAACGGTTGAGATTTCCCTCTTGTACCTTCTGGATACGCCAGAGATTGACCTCACAACTTTTAATAAGCTTTGTCCAATGATGATCCACCTAAAATTTGGTAGCAATCGAACCTACGGTTTAGGAGGAGATGTCAAAAATGTGTTTCTCAAAAAAATTAAAACTGGCAGAAAAAAAAGTTAGGCAGACTTTAGTGGTCCAAGAGGCTTTTTTGTAGCGCACATTGAGCTAGACTTGTGAGAAATTTCAATTCAAATTTCATTTATATAGCGCCAATTCATAACAGAAGTTATCTCATTGCACTTTTCCTCTAGACTGTACTCTTTATAATATTAATTACAGAGACCCAACAAATCCCACCATGAGCAAGCATTTGGCGACAGTGGCAAGGAAAAACTTCCTTTAAGAGGCAGAAACCTTGGACAGCACCAGACTCAATGGTGGGTGGCCATCCGCTGCTGCCGTGTTAGGTTTTGAGAGAGAGAGGGCACAATTCAAAGAACACGTAGAATTTTTTTTTTTTTTTTTTTTTTTTTTTAAATAGTAATTGTAGTGTTAATATTAATAAATTAGTAATAATAGGAATGACAGCTATAGGAAAAATAATGTCAGTATCAGCAACAGAGCCAACAACAACAACAACAGTAGCAGCAGTTGTCGAGCAGGAACACAACCACAGATCCAGTCCCTGCAGCTCCGGAGGCAGAAATACCTGCTGAAAGCAACAGAAGGAGAGAGGAGCGAAACAAGAAAGCACAAAACTATGTGAGAGAGATGTTGGGTTAGTAATGGGATAAAGATGCATACAGATGGAGAGGGAGAGAAGGAGAGAGGAAAGAGGCGCATCATGGGAAGTCTCCCAGCAGTCTAGGCCTATAGCAGCATAACTAAGGGATGGTTCAGGACTCACCCGAGCCAGCCCTAACTATAAGCTTTATCAAAGAGCAAAGTCTTAAGCCTACTCTTAAATGTGGAGATGGTGTCTGCCTCCCAAATCAAACCCAAACTGGGACCTGATTCCACAGGAGAGGAGCTTGATAACTGAAGGCTCTGGCTCCCATTCTACTTTTGGAGACTCTAGGAACCACAAGTAACCCTGCATCCTGGGAGTGCAGTGTTCTAGTCGGCTAATAAGGTATTATGAGATCTTTAAGATACGATGGTGCCAGACCATTAAGAGCTTTGTAGGTGAGGAGAAGGATTTTAAATTCTATTCTGGATTTTACAGGGAGCCAGTGCAGAGAGATATGATCTCTTTTCCTAGTTCTTTTAAGTACACGTGCCGCAGCATTCTGGATCAACTGGAGAGTCTTAAGGGACTTATTCGGGCTGCCGGATAATAAGGAATTGCAGTAGTCCAGTCTAGAAGTAACAAATGCATGCACTAATTTTTCGGCATCATTTTGAGACAGGATGTGCCTGATTTTTGCAATGTTACGTAGGTGAAAGAAGGCAAAAGAAGATTTGATCCCATAGTTACATGTGTAGAACCAGCACAAATTTTCCTACATTTTGGTGTAAAATGATGTATGAAGAGTCAAAATTGTGGGAATAAGAGCAAGTTGAAGAGAAATTTTTAGGAAGATTTCACAGCTGCCCTGCACTCTAGCGATGATGTCACCCACTCTAACTCTGGATATTATGTCCAATACACACCCATTATAAACTCAAAAGGACCGAAAAAAAGCAAACATAAATTGCGATATTGAAAAAACTGTAAAAGATATCAAAAAGCTGAATATAAAGTGTCATGTTATATCCACTTTGTACTTAATTTCCTACCTGTATTATAGTGTATTATATTTTGATAATACTGATACCGTCCTTAGCTTAGCAGGGTTGGAGATCAGAGGCTGGAGACACACACGCGGGAGACAGGAGAAACACAAGGCGGGAGCTCAGGAGAGGAGAAAGCACACTTTTCAAAATGTGGAGTCCGAAACGTTATCATGCAGGATAACGAGTAGTGTCCTTGTTGAAACGAGACCGGACACTGACTGAGGTGAGTGGTGTGTTATTGTACTGGGGCTGGAGTGATGCAGATGGAGATCAGGTGTGTGATTGGCAACAGGTGTTCTGATTTGAATTCTGGTGAGGGAGTGTGTTGTGGTTGTGGGGTTGTGGAGCCTGGCGTGTCCGTGACAATTCCTGTGTGCACTGACGTGATAGTGAGCAGCTGTAACAAAAGAGTTTCCCCTCGGGGATCAAAAAAGTATTTCTGATTCTGATTCTGAAATGGAGTCTGTAGTTGAAAGTATGCAGAACTAGTAGCATTTCAAAGTGGAGTAAGTTTGAAGAGGATTTGTAGAGTACTCCATTGATTTACATTGTAAAAAGATTTTTTTGAAAAAAGCTTAGTATTTTAAAAAGTATACAAGGTAGAAAAAAGTTGAAAACAAGCATAAATGTCCTTAAAGAGCTGAACATTTTGATAGGTGAATGGTTTCTGTAGCTGAAAGTATGCAGAAGGAGTAGCGAACAAAAAAAAAACATGACAGGAGAATAAAAGTAAGAATAATAAAGATTTGAATAACAATAGTGGGAATGCATAATTAGTATTCCCACTAAATAAAAAACTTTTTATGTGACGTCTGGCTGAGTTTATTTCATTGGCACAAATTTTCCTACGTTCTGATGTAAAATTATGCATGAAGAGTGAAAATTGTGGGAATGACAGCAAGTTGAAGAGAAGAGTTTTAAAAAATGTTACAGATCCGCTGCACTCTGACAGTTTGGTCCCTCACTCTAGCTCTGAACATTCCGCCCAACACACACTCATTGTAAACTCAGAAAAGGCTTGAAATGTTCATGAAATTTGAACTATGATTGTGTAAAAAGTATGAAAGATATGAAAAAGTTGAAGTAATGAATGAGAATATAAGAGTTGAAAAATGCATGAAAAACTGTAGGGAGGAATATGAATACCATCAGCTTGGAAAGTGGGAATGGGCTGAAGGATGCACAATGTAGTATAAGCTAGGAGCTGAACTGCATTACTTGACTAATGGCTGGGAGCTAAACTGCATTGCTGGCTTAAGTTTGTGTGAAAAATGTATGAAGACTTGAAAACATGGGATAGGGTCTTAGTATGAATAGGATTTAAAAGTTGAATAGACGTTATATTGACCATATTTATTTCTATGACTTATTTATTCACAAGTCTACTGTATATAATTTTTCTATGTAACATTTGTTCTTGTGAGTAGCATAAAGGGAACTACAACTCAAATCTCGTTATACTGTGTTGTAAAATTAGAAATAAATCAACCTTGTATATTGCATGAAAAAACATGGAACATTTTAAGGTTTGAATGGCATTTCTATCTGAAAGTATGAATGAGCAGATAAGACTTGAAAAATGCTTGAAAAGGTGTTAGGATAAGTCCTGGGTTGTGGTTAAATAGTATTTTTTGCTGTGTGTATTCACTATATTTCACTATATTTTGAGTGAAATGACCCAGAAGTATTTAAGTGGCAGCCATGGTTGTTATGGACAGACATGCAGGAGACACCGATATGGAGACAGAGGATTCTTTATTAGGTTTTAGAGAAGGTGAAGACAGGTGTGCCGGTATGGAGATGGGGAAGTCCGCTGGAGGGAAGACTTGCTGGCGTGGGGATCGCTGGAGAGGGGACGTAGGGAATATGCAGTGTCGCATGGGGGAGTCCTTGTACCAAACGAGGTCGGACAACTGGCTGAGGTGAGTGCTGGGCTTTTTATGCTGGCTGTGATTAGGAGCTGATGGGGAGCAGGTGTTCTTCATTAGCAGACGGTGGAGCCTGGCGTATCTGTGACAATGATAATAGCTGGTCTAATTCTGTAAATACTAAAGAAAGGTACTTCAATGCTTCCTTTCTTGTCTCCTTTAGCATAGGATACACTGGACCATCCTTTACGAAGGGAAAGGAGATAATGCCATCCCACAATTCCCTGTGGCGGCAACATTTAAAGCGACGCATCATTCGGCCATTCACGTAAAGTCTCACGTAAAGTAGACTCGCAGCAGAGAGAGGGCGCGTGTGAATATGGACAGAAGCGTGGACGTAATATAAAAACTTTCTTTGATCATGAAGCCTAATGTTACTCTACAGTTATGGTTTATCAGTGAAGTGTATAAACTACACTGCAGACTGGAGTCTCTGTTAACAGTGACAAATAGACAGATAGATCTGTGTTATATACACTCATCTGCTCTATGAAACATCTGTATCCTCACTTCATTGCATTATTATAAACTATAATGAACTGGTCGCTGGTCACATCTCTCACCCGCGTCCAGGCACTGTCTCTACCTCTTCATCTCCTTGCAGTTCTCATGCATTAGTTCTGTGTTGTTGTCTGTGTAGTTGCTGTCGCTGCTTTGACATACAGTATGTTGGTGTTCACGTTTGCTGTCTGCTGTAGTGTAAAATGCTCTAAAATTGTTGCAAATTTTTTTTTGTAGAAGAACATAGGTTGAGAATGCTTTCAGCATTCACACCCAATAAAAATCTGAATAACAAGGGTAACTAGGGTAGGGTTATTTATCATTCCCACTAATAGTATAAAGATTTGATTCACACTAAATAAAAGACATTTAGATACCACTGCAGAACTACGATTAGCTCACAAATTCCCTAGATCTAAATATTTTTAATTACCCTGTAGATGAAATGGTAGATGCCTTCAACAGTCAATTGGCAGACATGTTCGATAAAGTAGCTCATATAAAAACAAAAAAAAGGTCTCACATTAAAGCGTGGCCTTGGATGAACAAAAATATTCATCCATTAAAGTGGTCTAACTTCTGTTATGAATTGGCGTTATGTAAATAAAATTGAATTGAATTGAATTGAAAGTCTTGTAGGAAAGCTGAAAGAACATGGAGAAAAACTAAGCTAGAGGTAAACCGTAGCTTTCTGAAAGAAAAAATTGCCACGTATAATAAAACTGTTTGTACTGAGAAACAGATCCACTTTTCTAAGATTATAACTGAGAATGGTGGAAATTCTAGAGTCCTATTCTCAATCATTGATAGGCTGCTACATTAGGGTCCCAAGCAGGTTTCTCCTCAGAGATGTGAGGTGTTTGCTACCTTTTTTAAAGACAGAGTTGCCCCAATTAGGCCAGGCATTAGTAGTACAGCTAATAAGCTTGGTGATGCACCCCATAGCAGTCCTCCAACTTTTAAATGTTTTACTGGTATTTCACATACCGACCTAGATTGTAGCTCAAACATCCTCCTCCACTTGCGCTCTCGATCCAGTCCCTAGCTATTTCCTCAAAACTGTATATGACAGCTTGTCTCCCTCCATCCTAAAGATAATCAACACTTCACTAGAAACAGGTAGCTTTCTTACTGCCTTTAAGACTCTGGTAGTGAAGCCTCTATTAAGGAAACTTAATCTAGATGAAAACATCCTTAGTAATTACAGGCCTATATCCAACCTACCCTTTAGTTCTTTCTCAAGTTCTTGAGAAAGCAGTTTTTAATCAACTTGTACTTTATACCTTTTTCAATGAAAACAGTATTTTAGAGAAGTTCGAATCTGGTTTTAGGTGCAACCACAGTACAGAAACAGCCCTAGTCAAGATAGTAAATGTTCTCAGACATGCTACCGATTTGAATCAAGTGGCAATCTTCATCCTTTTAGATGTAAGCTCAGCATCGACTATACCATATTAATTAATCATCTTGAACAATTGGTCAGTCTCTCTGAAAGTGCTTTAAACTGGTTTTGAACCTACATAACTGGCAGTTATGTTAGTCTGGGTGATTATATCTGTGAAACATGACTTGCCATTTGGTATTGTACAAGGAAGCTGTCTTGGTCCCCTGCTATTTTCCTTATAAATGCTTCAATTAGGTTACATCATCAACAAGTTCAACACAAATTTCTATAGTTCTCTAGCATTTCTGTTGAGCCAACTAACC
This sequence comes from Siniperca chuatsi, assembly GCF_020085105.1. Lineage (NCBI taxonomy): Eukaryota > Metazoa > Chordata > Actinopteri > Centrarchiformes > Sinipercidae > Siniperca > Siniperca chuatsi. The sequence continues at coordinate 35,086,480 of NC_058042.1, forward strand.
CAGATGGCCTTTCGTCTCTCACTGCCTGTTTGGCTACAATAAAACAATATATAAGTGAAAATCTTTTAAAAGTTAATGAAGATAAAACAGAGATACTGCAGTTAGGTCCTAAATTTAAGAGAGAGGCAATTTTTAACAGACTTGGGAACCTGGCTCACCAGACCAAATCAGAAGTTGGTGTCATTTTGGCATCTGATTTAAGCTTCGAAGCTCATATTAGCAAAGTGACCAAGACAGCATTCTTCCACATGAGAAATGCTGCCAAAGTGAGGCCATTCTTCACAAAGTAAGATGCAGAAGTTGAATCATGTATTTATTACTAGCAGGTTGGATTATTGTAATGCACTCTTCACTCTCCTACCAAAAAACTTCAGCTAGTTCAGAACTCTACCGCCAGACTTTTAACAAAGACTAAGAAAAGAGGGCTCATTACTCCTTGTTTTAGCTACTCTGCACTGGCTCCTCATTTCTTTTAGAATTGATTGAAGGTCCATTTACTCACATACAGAGTTCATAATGATGTAGCACCTTAAATTTCAGAGTTTTTAACCCCTTATCAACCAACAAGAGCCCTTTGGTCCTCTGATGCTGGTATTTTCACTGTTCCTAAAGTAACCCACAAAACAAGCAGTGAAACTTCTCTTAGCTACTACACTCCAAGACTGTGGAACACCCTTCCCAGTTAAATTAGATATGCAAGCTCTGTTGACATTTTTAAAAGACAAATGAAGACCTACCTATTCAGTTTAGACATTTAGTTAATTTTTATCTCCTCCCACTGTCACTTTTACTACTTTTATCTCTCTGCCTTTTTATTGGATCCTTTCTATTTTTATGAATTTATCTTTTTGTGTTTCATTTTTAATGCCAAACTGTGAAGTATTTTTTATTTTATTTTTATCTATGGTGTTCTGTTTGCAATGCAATACTGTGAATCACTTTGAGCTGCACTTCATGAAAGGTGCTATACAAATAAAGTTATTATTATTACATATCTATTCCTCTGTGACATAGAGTTCCATTGTTGTCCAAAAGCTATTAAAACACATCAATGACTCACTCTGATGCATTGGCTGACATTTCATGAACAAACACACTGTAGTTTACTTTGACTCAAAACCCATATACATTGTACTGGTCCCAGAAATACTGAGTAGTGCATATTAATCCATGGCTGAAAATAGTTCCCAACAAATGCATGGGGCTTGGGGCTGAGAGCTACAGACGGACCAACACATTGTTGGTGAATGAATAAATGAATGAAGCCTTTATTATTGTGTCATACATACAGCTATTCCCATGCCTGACAGACATGCAGTACATCCCCAAACATAATACAAACATAAACAAAACCAATTTATTCTCACAATCAGATTTTCAGACTTTCATGTGTACTAGTCCAAATCAACAAAAAAGCCTGTACAGTACATTCATAATTACAAATGTGAACATGAATAACAAAGAAGAAGGCGTATGGTGAGAGACAGAGCCCACATCTGCTGTATTTGCAACATTCATTGATTCTTCTTTGTGTTCAACAGAGCCAGATGGGAGGAGAGTCAGCCCCCACACACACACACACACTGTGTTGGCTCTTCACTCCAGGGATCATCGGAGTTGTCCTTTCACTCTCCCTCACTCTTTTCTTCTTCAAGCTGAACACAGCTGAAGTGGGAGCTGCGGAAGAAAATGACAAAGCCAGTCTCGTAATTCCCACAAACAAGGCTTCAATGGAAAGGCTACAATACTTCAGTCCAGGAGGAGTACAGAATAGATAATAGACCTACAGGGAGGTCTGCAGCTCTACAGCCTCCACATGCCTCAGCATGTTCCTATTTATTAAAACTTGGGTCTTTTTCTCGTAGTTCCAGCAATCAATCTTATTGTAGTAACTTTACACATTATACACATTGTACACAAAGTTAATAGCTGAGATCTTGAAACATGGTGACATCACTATAAAGAAGTCTGATTGGTCAAGAAACATGAGCAGTTAGATGATCAAATAGGTTGGAAACAAATCTCCAGGTTAGTCAAAATTATTTGAAAGAGAAAACAAAGGTGAATGGTAAAATTATTACCCAAACTGTCCGTTGTAAACATTGTTGTATTATGTATTGTGCAAACTCTTTAATTAACAAATTTCATTTGTTTTCCTACAATATCTATTCATAGCAACTAAAGCCAGTTTACTGTTATTATGGTTCTGTTTAGGCACTTAAAGCACTTGGTTAAGGTTAGGGAAAGATCATAGTCCTGGTTAAATATTCATGGCCCATATGATATATGTATACAGGTAATGATAAAAAGCAGTATGTATTCTGTATGTATGCTCTACAACCTGTACAGGTGCCTTGGGTTTGGTTGCTAACAAATCAGTATTAATGAAAACTAAAAATCTAAATATTTTCACTTCACAATGAAAAGTGGACAAAGTTCCCCATGAAAATGCACAGAAATGTGATGACTTCAGTTCAATCCAATTTTATTTATATAGCGCCAATTCATAACAGAAGTTATCTCATTGCCTCTCTCTCTCTCTCTCTCTCCCCCTCTCTCTCAAAACCTAACACAGCAGCGGCGGATGGCCCACCATTGAGTCTGGTTCTGTCCAAGGTTTCTGCTTCTTAAAGGAAGTTTTTTCTTGCCACTGTAGCCAAGTGCTTGCTCATGGTGGGATTTGTTGGGTCTCTGTAAATAATATCATAAAGAGTACAGTCTAGACCTGCACTGTAGGAAAAGTGCAATGAGACAACTTCTGTTATGAATTGGCGCTATATAAATAAAATTGAATTGAAAATAAAATTGAATTGCACTTTTCCTATAGAGCAGGTGCCATACAGTAGCACAATGCAAATTCCACAAAGAATTTTAAAGTAATAACAATGTAACGATAGTGGTAATATTAATAAAATAGTAATAGTAATAATGATAATAATAATAAGACTAATGATAATAATTGTAGTAGCGGTTGTCAAGCCAGAACATGGGTGCAGTAGGAGGCCCGCAATCATAGATTCAGACTCTACAGCTCCAGAGGCAGAAATACCTGCTGAAAGCAACAGAAGGAGAGAGGGGAGGTGCATCTACTGTGCTCAGCTGGGTCATCACATTGCTTCATGTCCAGTAAAAGGGCGGGCTCATCAGTAAAGAATTGGGCGCTGGTGAGCCGAACAAACCTTTCTGTGAGTCCCTCTCATTTTCTACCTCTGATTACCCTCTCCTCTTCTTCTTTGTCCCTTAGTCATCCTGTTTTGGTGGATTCTGGTTCCGCCGCTATTTTAATGGATCTTGAGGTAGCCAAAAGACCTGGTCTGGACCTTTTTCTTCTACTCAAACCGTTGGAGGCAAGCGTCTTAGATGGACGTCTTTTCTGTAGGGTAACTCACCACAAACAACCTGTTCAGCTAACTTTTCTGCACATAGAACCCCTCAGCTTCCAACCCGTTTCGGTCTCCTCAGCACCCACTTATTTTAGGCTTTCCCTGGTTAACCCTGCATAACCCGCACATAGACTGGTCCTCGGGGGAGGTTAATGCTTGGAGGGAGGAATGTTTAAAGACTTGTTTTCCGTCTAATTCTCCTCTGGCTCTGCCTCCTTCAGCTGCAGTTTCTCCTCCTAAGTCTCCGGACTCAGATTTTCCTGTGCTGTCAAAAGTGCCATCCTGTTACCTCTACATTAAAAAGGTTTTTAATATGGCTAAAGCCACCTCTTTGCCCCCTCACGTCGTCCTTCATCCTCCCAGCCAGAGTGGGATTCTTCTTCGTGGATAAGAAAGACAAAACCCCATAAAAGTGGTGTTGGAGGAGTGGCGCCACTGGTTGGAGGGAGCAGAGCATCTGTTTCTTCTCTCGCCTTTTTGACTCTGACTCTGCCCCTAATTCTTCACCCTAAATTCTGCCTCCATCATTTGTAGTGGGGGCTGTCATCTGGGGCAGTGAGGAAAGAGATAGACTAATGCCAGTGCTCCTGTGCCTGATGGCTGCACCCTAAACTGGTTCTTTGTACCTTCTTCTCTCCATTCCAGGTGATCCATTGGGCTCACACTTCCCTCCTCTCCTGCCACCCAGAGATCAAATGTACCATGTTTGCTGTCAAGCAGCATTTCTGGTGACCCTCCATGGAAAAAGAGGTAGGGGAGTATGTTGCTGCTTGCCTGGTGTGCGCTCTGAACAAGGTTTCCTGCCATCCTCCCTCCAGTCTTCTTCATCCGCTCCCTGTTCCTCATCGACCCTGGTCAGACATCTCCCTGGACTTTGTTACGGGCCTGTCCCCTTACTAATATAATACCACCATTCTTACTGTTGTGGACAGATTCTCTAAGTTGGTGCACTTTATTCCTCTGCCCAAGTTTCCCTCCGCCAAGGAAACGGCAGAGGTTGTTCTGTCTCATGTGTTCTGTTTACACAGATTCCCTAGAGACGTGGTGTCTTACGGTCCCCTATTTGTTTTCCAGTTCTAGAAGACTTTCTGCTCTCTCCTGAGTGCCACTGTCAGCCTCTCCTCTGGTTATCACCCCCAGTCCAATGGCCAAACTGAGCAGCTCAACCAAGAGTTGGAAGACCAGCAACTGAGGACATGGTTTGATCAGAGATGCCCAGTCTGACTGCTGTAGAAGCTGCACCGATGCAGAAAGAATGGCTGGAATTGCATTCTGAAGATATGCCAGAAATGCGGAGGACTTGGGGAAAGTTCTTGTGTAACCAGAATCGAGTGGCCATTCTCCCAGTTTCTGTGAGAAAGAGTGTATCCTGAGGTGAGGCATAGGTGGTGTACATGAAACTCATGTATTTGGTCAATTCAATTCAATTTTATTTATATAATGCCAATTCATAAGAGAATTTATGTCATTGCACTTTTCCTATAGAGCAGGTCTAGACTGTACTCTTTATAATAATATCAGCGGCTCACATGGGCTGAGTTAGGAGTCTAGATGTAAAATGTAGATGGGGAATGAAGCTTCCAGCTGGTCAGTGTTACTTCTCCAGAGTGTGAACATGAGAGAGTTGGAAGTATGGATGGTGATGTCAGATAGACTGGGATGAAGAGAAGGGTTATAGGTAGATGAAGTTGGGGTGAATTCAGAGCACTGCAGGAAGCCAAAAAAAACGAGCAAGAGCATGGATTCTAGAGTTAGGTTGACCACGGGGGATAAGTAGCCTGAACATAAAGAATGGATGCAGAGGCTGAGAAGGTTGGAAGTGAATGGCAAGTGTTTTGTTGAGAGAGTGCATTCCTGTTTTCACAAGTGTTTAATTAGCATGGAGGTGTGGGAATGGGAAGTAGAAGGACACTGGCTGCTGGTAAAAAATTAATTCCTCTACCTTCAGTAGAGGAACGAATGGACAGAATGGAATGAGCGTGGGTGATGAAACTGCAGATAGACGTCTAGAGAGGGGAAAGGCAGTTGGTATGCTGTGTGATATGCCTTGAAACAATTCCAGCCAGTTACATAGGTTGAGGGCTTGGGGCGAGGCTGTTAAGGATGGCTTCTTGCGAGGTGTTTGAAAGGTTCTCCAGTTGTGGAGCTAGTTGAATGTTGTGGTTGAAAACGGTTGGACCGATATGGAATGATTGTCCAATTCTGGGGCCAAGAGTCTTTTCTGAAATGAGAAGCGGGACAGTGAATTAGCAATGCTATTTTGGTAACATGAACTGCACAGAGAATAAAATCGTGTTGTGCAGATATTAAGCTAGGTCTGCACATGAACTGCATGATGGTTGGAGAATGAGATTCACCTTTGTTAATGATTTCTACAACTGTAGTGTTATCAGGGTGGATGCGTATGGACTTCTGAAGAGAAGGGCTAGCAGCTGCAGTTTGGTGCATCCATTTGCTAGGAGATGGTTTGACAGAAAAAGAATAATGCGTTGTATTTTCTCTATGGGCAAAGATGCCTGGAAAGTCATGGGGGCTAGGCTTGATCCATAAAACTCTATGGAGGTGCAAGGCCCTGAGGAAAGGGGGACACCGAGTTCTGAGAAAACGTTTGTGAGAGTGGTAAGCTTGTAGCATGGAGGTGAGGATGGAGGAGTGATGACAAGGAAATCTTCAAGAAGATGGAGAACGTAAGGAGTTTGTTGTTCTTAGTAAGGATCCAACATAGGGAGTCAAAAATCTTAGGACTGCTTCTGCATCTGAAAGTGAGGGGAACAGCAAAATAATAGGTTGGATGGGCAAGACTTTGAAAGCACTAGTGATGTCTTCTTTAGAAAGCCAAGCTCCATGGCATGCTAGGTGGTTGTGGGTGATGGCATGGTCCATGGTTGCAAATTGCATAGAGAAATCTGGACTAGGAATAATACTGTTGATGCTCGAAATGTGCGAGCCATGAGGGGAAGATAAGTCTATTATTAGCCTCTTCTTGCCGGAGTATTTCCGAGTGGTGATGCCTATTGGAAAACTGGGAAGGGAGGATTGTCAAATGGGCTTATCATAAACCCCTTTTTGACCTCTTTGGCCAATAGAGTGTTGACAGTGTCTGTTTCAGAGAGACTGGACTGAAGGTTGTGACTGATGTGGGAACTGTCAAGAATGACTTCTATGCCTGGATGAAAACCATGTGTGAAACCGTTAATGAGAAAGTGAACAAAGTCTTGGAATGGTTTTGTAGAGCAATGGCTAGAACATTTACCTTAACGGTGTACTGAGGTGCTTTGCTAGTCAGTCTGCAGGTGTGGTAGGGTTGTGGGGGCAGCTGTTCTTAGCGTGGGTGCCACCGCAGAAGGAGCTGGTGTGCAAGAAGTGGCAGGGTCAAGGTAGCAGAAACTCTTCCAAGCTGACAAGTAAGACGAGACATTTGAGGGTCATATGCTGTTGATGATATCCCTCCTGTCTAAGTATAAGAGGATGGACTTGCGGGACCATTCGTGGCCCCACGGAACAGCTGCAGCTATTATGGGGTAGATTTCAAAGAGAGCGGAGGACGCGACCTGGCATTCACTTGTGAGCTCGGGGGCCATTCTACTGCAAACCATTTTCCATTGTAGAAACCATAAGAAGGAACATGGTCAGTGTACAGATGGATGTCATGTGGGTGAGTCAGTTGTACGTCGTACAAGAAGGTGATCGGAGTTCGACACGGCTTGGACTGTCCAGGGAGATGGGCATGTGGCCTCCTAATAAAGGTTCAGTTAAAGTCCTACAGATGAATGAATTCAATGGTGGAGTGCCCATGGTCTCAACATTCCCCCTTTTGGTCTCAGGATTGCACTCGATGTGTGGTCCTGAGAGCACACTTGTTCATGTGTAGTGCATAGTCCAAATAGTTCATTTGTCAGCTCATAAAGGTTTGTAATATCTGGGCAGTTCATTAACTAAATGGGCATTGGTCAACACTATCTTGGCTAAGCAAAACAGTCAACAAGTTACTAAAACAGATTACAGATAAACATGACAAATAGCATTGTACAAAATACTAACCCATGTTTCTCAATTACTGGGGTTAGTGAGAAAGGAAGGTTAGTTATGTAAATTAGTTAAGGTGAGATGCAGAGAGAGTGGCACTTAAAATTAATAGGACATATGTATGACTAGCTGTGTGTCATAATAGGGTGTGTCTTAAGCCAGCGTTTTAAGCTAGTGGTCTTACTGCGGAAATACTACCAAGGAGCTGGTCCAAGTGTACTTGCAAAATTGGACAGTGGCATCTGAGTCCAATTAGAATTTAGGCTTTTCTCAGCTAATAGCATGTCTGGCTGTTACTGAGTTCAGAAATAAGGAGTTTGCTGCAGTATTTGAGCTGGAAGGCTCAGTGGTTTTCCCCACTACTTTGGAAGTGACAACAGTTTCCCAAGCCACTTGTGTCAATTTCCTTAGCTCCTGCATTGAAGGGTTACCTTGATGCGTCATAAGTACAACGTGAGTGCGTTCACATGGATGAAGGTTGCGCAAGAACAAGGACTTAAAGGTGGAGCTTTCTTCTAAGCCTGGTGCATTATTGCCGTGGAAGTATGCATGCCTCAAACATTTATAGTATGCTCACAGCATGAATGTTTAATTTGGAGGGAAGGGAAGGAAAGAAGAGAATTCTTCTTTTAGTGCATGAGGGAGCTTTGTGTAGTCATTTCTGACATTGAGAGATTGCGACTAACTAACCTAACAATGTGGCCTACACTATGGGGAGTAGCTTTCTGTGGAAGAGGGGTAGCTACGGCACCATCTAGTGGGTCTAGTGGGCATCAGCTTGGGGCCACTAAAGGCAAAGCAGGTTTACAAAAGTAGGTTTGCTTCCCAAAATTTTACATGCACTAACTGAGATGCAGGGCAGTAACAGTCAGAGGATGTTTCTTAAAGTTTACACAGGCTGGAACACGTGGCAGTTACAGCTGGGTACAAAACTACACAGGGCTGGTAGCACGCTGTGGCTCTATTCTTACTCAGAATGAAATGGTGAAATGCACGGCAGTGACAGCCAGGAACAAAAACTATGTTTCATAGGGCTGGTGGCTCGCTGTGTCTTAATAAAAAGGAGGAGCACTTGAATTAACAACTGACAGCTTGACTAAATTGCATTGAATATGTGGTATTCAAATGCTGAACCAAATTCTTACAATTCCTGCAGAGTAGGTTCAACTTGAATAGCTAGCAGAAATAGCAACTCATTGTGTAACACAATGAGGGCTTAAAGTGGTAGTTATCAACAACCAAAATCTATCAAATTGCTTTAGCCTTGAGACTTTTGGGCTTTTTTTGAAACACCGACCAAAAGCCACAGAGTCGATAAACAAGGCAAAGGTTTGAGGAATAAATAAATTCACACACAATGCACTTTGAAAATACAGCTGGATGTCTACTGCTGTGGCAGACAAGAGTGTCATCTAAAATTAATATTACACAATTATGAATAATTGCCATAAATCATCAGAATTCATCTTACCGGGCTTCAAGCTATGCACTTGTGTTCACACCACCTCTCTTTTCTGCTGAGAGAGGCGGACAAAGAAGAGACTGTGTAGGGGCTTCACAGGGACTCACTCACTTCGTGGACGGCTTTTGGATTACGGAAAGTGGGGTCTCAGGCACTGAGGTGGTGGAGAAGTTTTCAGCTTCTGTTGCTGGGTCTGATGGCGAGGGTTGATGGAAACTTTGAACGTGGTCATTCTGATTTCGTCCAAATAATTCATTGTTTGTTGGGGATAGTGAGACGAATTCCATATTCGAGATGAGGTGAGTGGATGGATAAAGTTGCTTGTAGGGTAAAGTAGTTACATTAGCTCACTTTTCGGAGTGTGCTCGAGGCATGTGATGTCGCGTGATGTCGGTTCTGGCACAGAATACGAGAGCAAAAGAGCAAAAGAGGAGGAGATGGGTTAGGTGGGTATTTATGGGAATGCCAGAAGTGGCTTGATTGAGGTGCGGTCCTGCCCCTGAAACTCTGCTATATAGCTCCAATAAAAAATATACCCAGACATGCCATGTTCCTTGATTTAACCCACACTGGTGGATCTAAAATCTATTTCAATAGATATGGGTCAAATTTGACCTTAGGCAGCCTCAATGTACAAACATTTGTAGCATCTATACAAAAACATTTTTTAAATTTCAGGCTAAAAGAATGGCATTTAGGGTGTTTTCACTGCTGTCAATAGTCAAAATGGGGCAAATTTGACCCGAACACTGGGAGTCATGTGTGTGTCCAAATGAATGCTAACATTGCTCTGGGTCTGCCTGGTGTCTCAATAGGTAACTGTTTGCTAACACGTTCACTATAACAATATTTATATGGTGATAATATGTCAACGTTGTGTTGACAGTTTGTTCCACTGCCACATAATGGGAAAATAATAAAAATAGATTGATCAATTAATGCAGTTTTAAGCTTAGGGGTGTAAGATCAGAAAACTATGGGTCATTTTAGAAAGCAATGCCAATTTTGTCATATTTTGTCAAGTTTGGAGGATTTGTTGATTTTCTTTATTTGCAGAGGCTGAATATATCGACTGATAATTAAATGTCAACCATTTTGATAATTGATTTATAAGTCATTTGTCAAAGGCAAATGCCAAAGCTTCTCATTTCCAGCTTCTCCAATGTGAGAATTATCTGCTTTTCTCTGCTTTACATAATATCTTTGGGTTTTGGACTGCACTGCTCTGGGAAATTGTGATGGGCATTTTTAACGATTTTCAGACATTATGTAGACTAAACTATAAATCAATTAATGGATAGTGAAAATAATCATTAGCTACAGCTCTAACTGAATAACATCCATTTTTATCATTACGCAAGCTAATCATTCTAACTTGAGTATATATAGTAATGTGTTTCTGATGTCCCAGTGGTGCTGAGCAATCAGCAGAAAGTTGCCTGAAGATACCACTCTGAAACGAGCACCTCCCTCTCCAGACTAGGAACATTTGGCTGATCCAATCCAGGATTTAAGTGTCTCTGGCACAACTTACAGTTTTTCTCGATTGCTAAGACACATTTCTTGAAAGCTGCTCTCCTTTTCTCTAAACTGTGAGCACAAAACACAATTTTCAAGCTGCATTCACAAAACCTCAGACTATTCTTACAAAACCAAACTTTCACCTCAAAACAGTTCAATCTGTGCTCAAAACTGAACTATGTTGTCAAATCGTGCCCCGAGTCAATCAAAATTAAAAACACTACTGAACAGCCATTAAACACTACGTAGAAAAATAGAAAACACAATGCTCAGGACACGAAGCTGGAGAAATAAATGTTTATTGTTCACTGTAGGCTAAAAGCATGTTGCAAAACAAAAAAAAAACCTGTGCATTTAGCACTTGTACAAAAAGACAAAACAGAAATCTTATGCGTTGGCCACTGGTGTACAGTAAGCCCATGTAAAAATAAAATACAAAAATATACATGGAATACTAGGCCTACAAACAGTTAGATCAACCCTCCATTACAATACTACAGTATATTGGTACAGTGATGTACTGAAACATATTTACTTACAGTATACTGTGGTACAGTATATAGTATGTCATACAGTAATTGCTGTCAACATTTACATACTGTACTATAATGTCAAAATAAGGTAATTACCTGTTCTCTTCTCTAAATCTTCGGATTATGGTGGACACAGTGAATCTACTGATGTTTGGTTGAACCCTTTGTCCAGCTCATACCACGGACAAGAACATGGTCAGTCCCAGTAGCTCTGATTTCATCAGATATTACTGTTCTTGGTCTTCGCTGACCTCCTCGACCTCCTCTCACACAAACTCTTCCTCTCAGATTTCTATCCATTATAGGGCCTCACAAACCAGTGCTCTCTGAACTGGCTTACTTATATGTTCCCTCTCATCATTAGCCACAAGTGTGATCAATTTTGAGTTGTTGTGTTCAAGTGGTGACATCTGTGCTTTAATTGTGTTTGACTTTTGTCACCTGTGCTCACCATTATGCAGCACGGGTGCATCACAATGAAAATGTGTTGGCAAGTTGTGTCTAAACAGGTGAAAAGTGCTTATGGTTTTGCCAAAAGAGTGATTCAATCAGTGGGTTCAGGCAACTGAGCATTTGGTTCAGACAATAGGGTTTAGTGTTTTAGCAATTGAGAAAAACTGTAACTCAAGAAACAACAGCCCAGACTAGTTACAATTACAGTTAGTAGTTATATTATCGATTCCACAATCCACCTCAAAACACATCTGAACATTATCCATACTTATCAAAGCCTCTTTGATTTCTTCTAGAAAATGCTCACACAAACACTTCATAACATCAATGACTGTAATCATCCAGCACAGTCTGTATCACAGTATGCGCTAACACATGGAGAACTGTTGCCTGTGCAGTGCAGAGAAAGAAAGAAAACCAGCCAGCCAAAGAGAAGAATCTGAGGGCTTCTTAATTTCACATCCTGCACGGCTGCTGAAGGTAAGACGGCTCCCGGTCTACACAGAGGAACTGCTACGAAAGAGAGGAAGGAGAGGGAAGAGAGAGAGGTAGGTGAGGAATCAAGGGAGGGTGGCAAGTTAATGGAAAGGCTGGAGAGAGGGAGGGCAGAATGTAGGAAGGGGGCAGATGGATAGAGAGAGGGGGGAAAGAGTCACTGGTGGTTGCTGCATCCCCTCTCTGCATACTAAGCCACAAACAGAACAGAGCAGAGTGCTGCACACATCCCTTCTCCTGCACCACTCTCATTCCCTGTGTGCAGCTGCCTGTATGTGTTCACAAGAAAGATGGGTGACACATTATTTGAAGGTGGTTTCTTAAGACAGAAATGACACCGCCATAACCATGTAATAACACCTGTCATGAACATGAAGGAGTCTTCATGAATAGATCAAAACTAACCTCTCATTAAAAACCCATATAGCCTACAACTGACTAAGGATATGTTAAATATCTTTAGACGGTCCTACAGCTGTCTCTCTACACCACTAAATGGGAAGGGTGAGTGACAGGGGACCTAGTTACTCATCTCTTCCTAAGGGCCTAAATTACCTGTGGAGAGAGATATAAGTTAATATTTTCATGTCACAGAAAATAACTCAAATTCTGTGTTTCAGTAAGTCCATATGGTTCAGTAGTATTCAATTCATAAATCCAAAAAGCCTCCCTTCTTAAATTACCCCGTCTTGGATTGGATCACACTCTTTCAATGCCAATTCTAATGGCAGCCTTATGCTCAGAAACTCTGTTTGAGATTGAGTTTTGTTTTTTTGCGATCGAAACAGGAAGAGAGGAAAGAAAGCTGGGTTAAGAGCTATGCTAACACAGGTCGGACCTAAGGCTATTCCACTACCCAGTCTACTCCTGGCTAATGTCTGGTCGCAGGAAAATAAAATGGATGAGATAATACTCAACAATGGGAAATCAGAGGCTGCTGTGCCCTCATCTTTACTGAGACCTGGCTGCATCACAACATCCCGGATGAAGCTATCGTACTCGACGGGCAGAGCCTGTTCCGTGCTGACAGAACACAAGACTCGTAAGACGAGAGGAGGTGAACAGTTAAAGTGGATGGACATTGTTTCCCAGATGTGGAATTTTTATTGTTAAGATTTCGGCCAAATTATCTGCCCAGAGAATTCACCAGTGTTTTTGTTGCTGTCGTTACATTCCCCCAGATGCAAATTCAAAAAATGCACTACAGGAACTGTATGAGGTCATCAGCAGTCACATGAGAAAACAACCGGATGGTCTTTTTATTGTAGTTAGTGATTTTAATTAAACAGGCCTCAGAACTATTTTACAGAAATTCCACCAGCATGTCCACATCCCCACCAGGGGAACAACTACACTGGACCATGTGTACACAAACATTTCTGGCTGCTACAAAGCCCTCCCCCTTTTGGTCAGTCAAAACTGAGACATCAAGAGAGACTGGAGAGAGACTTCAACACCAATAACACCAAAGACATGTGGCAGGCGATCCAGACCACTGCAGTAATGTATTAAGTACTGTATAATGGGCCTTTCGATTATTAATAGTTATTAACAATTATGAGTAATTTAAAGTAGGTACATTAAGAAACAAAACATTTTCTTGATCACTGATAAATTCAGTTAAAATTTGAATTAAGCCTTTTTACATTTTTGGTCATCTAAAATTTATGCTGTAAATGAAACATATTAGGGGCGACTGATGACTGTTGTATGTTATGCCAAGGATTGGCCCTTGAGTGATAGCTTCATTGCTCTGATAAACAGCGGTTATTGAAAAACACAGTTGCTGTAGGGCCTCGACTCAGGATTTTCACAGACGACACAGCTATTTTTTGTGACTACACCATTATTTGAGTAAGTTACCTGTTTTTTGTTTTCTTTTGAGAAATTCCAGTACTCCTTACATTAAGATGCACAAAGGTTTTTAAGGCTCATTTCTCCACAGTGTGACGCATAGGCTTTGAATGAAGCAGTCATAGATGCAGTGCCTTTTTATATCTGAATATACTGAATGTGTTTTGAAATGATCCGATCAGCTGTGAGCAGTTTAAAGATTTCTTTCTAAACAAAATTGACAACATAAGTTCAAATATTCACACCCTATCAAAGATTTCTCACTGGCTATTGAGGACCCCCTGCTTTTAAAACCCTCTGAGACCTGCGGGGCCGTATACTATCCCAAATATCATTTTGTCTTTAGAGCATCATTACTCCTCAACGGTTTGAGATTTTTTTCCTGTTAAAATAGAGACACATCACTCACCTGCAAACCCCTGTTAGTCCATGTGAGCCATTTACTTCGGTCAGTAAAACTAATACAAAAAGTTGTAAAAGATGTGGATAGTTTCACCTTTTACCTGGTGCATTGCTCATTCTTTCTGTATGTTTATCAATCAATTCTCATCCACCATCTTTGTTGGTGACATATAGAGTCTAAGAGTCACGTTTCTGACACTCCTATTGGCTCCAGTGGGTGACGTCACAGCCAATCGGAGTGTCTGATTCAGGGGCCTGGCTGTGAGCTGGAGAGACAGGATTTTTCTGAGCTCAAAGCAGAGAAGAGAAGTTGTCGAAGTTTATTGTAATGAAAGTAAAAGATGTGGCAAAGAAGAATTGTAGTACATCTGAGCCTTTGGAGCTGATATTTCAAAGTGAATGAGAAGAGTCTTAGTCGACCAAGTTTTCATTAGTCGGGTAGTCACTGACCCCCCCAAAGTGCATTCGGTAGATGCCTCCCAGACAAATGTATCAGGGGATTGTTGCAAAACGGACATTTTCTCTTGTAACACACTTACCGGTGCACTGCTGCTTTTACTGTAGCTGCCATTAGCTAGTTAGCAAACTTAGCAGTCCTATTAGCTGACTCTGCCCAGACTGGAAGCTCTGAGTACCGGGGCAGTCTTGCTGTTTGTTTACAACACTAGCACGGGAGCTTTGGACGGCCGGTAGGAGGAAGTTTTCAGGCCCAGGGTGGGGGACCCAAAGGGGGGATGCTGCCGAGGAGCAGGGCCATTTCTGACCAGGACTCTGACTCCGGGGGCAACGAAGACTCAGCGTGTTCAGGCCGGGACAGGAGAAGTGGGAGAAGTGGGAGAGGAGCAAGTTTGTAGCAAGTTAATTTGTAAGTAACTTTATACATCATCCATCATATTGATACATCCGCGAGTATTTGTTTTTGTGAAGTTGGAAGTTATTTATTCCCATGTTTTGAACGAGACTTATACTGCGTTGAAATAAATTAACAAAATGTTCAGTCCCCATGCTGGTTGTTGTTGGAGTGGACTAGATTGCAGATCTACAGGGTGGAAGTAAATAGTATGTGAAATAAACCAAATACTACTGAACAGTTGAACAAGGCTTTGACTAATTATTAATATCCAGTGAAATAGTAGTTTTATTTATTTTAATATGTTATAGTGTGGATGCTGATGAAGTAGGCCACCAATAGAGTGTAAGGAGGAGGAGAAGGAGATGAGGAAGGCCGTCTCCCCCTGACCAACCACAAATATCCCCTTCAGGACCAGGAAGAATACTCCATTCTGGTGCAAGGCATGCCAGATGCCCCTGTGTGTGATTGTGGACAGGAACTGCCATGATGCATATCATGTTTAGGGATATGCATTGGCAGGAAAACAATTCCTGTCCAAAAACGCCCATGGACACTGCCCAAAAGACTGGGCCTAACTCATAAACACAATAAGCTAGAAGCTTCAAATCACTTCTAGCACAATCCAAACAAATCTATTTAATTTTCTACGTTGAGTTTTTCTTTCAATATTTTGGTTTACAGTGCTGTTTTCAATAAAATAAGTAAAAATTCAAGTTCCATTTTTTATGGGCTAATATCCCATATTATAGTGTATAGAAGTCTTTATTGAGTAGCATATACAATTAGCTGAGGTTGTGCTGATTCTGGGGATGTTGAAACTTCATGATACTGTAAAAAATGACAACTTTATACAGCAGAACACAAAGGTATGCAAAAACGGAAAGGTCTTAAGGTCTCAGAGTAAATTCCGCCCAGTCTCTTGACCTCTGCTTGGATGCATAGTTGCAGACATGAAGCCCACTAGCTGTCAGCTTGATATAATTCCAACAAAGGTCCTAAAACATTTGAAGCAGTTGGTCCTAGCATACAAATGCTTTTTAACAGTTCTCTAGCCATAGGTACAGTCCTGTCTTGTTTTCAGCATGCCATAGTTCAGCCACTCCTCCAGAAGCCTGGTCTTGACCTGGCTATTTCAAATAAATGTAGGCCAATTTCTAAGCTTTTTTTCTTATCTAAGGCTTTAGAACTGAAAGTTTTTAATCACATCACAGAACAGAGACAGCTCTGCTAAGAGTGGCAAATGACCTCTGTGCTGCGGATGCTAGTAAATGCTCTATCTTAATTCTTCTAGATCTCAGTGCAGCTTTTGACACTGTTAATCACACAATTCTCCTTGATCGCTTGACACGCTGGGTCTGTATTTTTGGGTCTGCCCTTGATTGGTTCCATTCTTACATTTCAAACAGATGTTTCACTGTTTCCATTGGCAGGGTTCAGTTTTAGGTCCACTTCTTTTCTGTCTTTATATGCTCCCATTGGGATAAATCATCCAAACTCATTACATCTCTTTTCATTGCTATACAGATGATACCCAGATTTACCTCCCCCTCAATTCCCCAAATCAGGCTGATGTAACTCGATTACAAAACTGTCTCCAAGATTTTAAAGACTGGTTGGCTCATAATTTCTTTCAGTTAAATGAGGATAAGACAGAAATCCTACTCTTTAGCCCCCCACATCATACCAAAGCTGTTACTGCCCAGAAGCTCAATCACCCTTCCTACATCAGACCACATGCTAAGAACCTGGGTGTTACATGTGGCAATCTAAGTTCCAACAGGCAGGTAAATTCCGTTGTCAGGTCCAGCTTCTTCCAACTCAAAACCATCTCCAAAAGTAGGCATTTCCTATCACCCTCTGTTGTAGAAAGAGTCATGCATGCACTAATATCATGCAGGTTGGACTATTGTAACTCCCTCTACATAGGCATCTCTCAGGCTACCATTTCCCATTTACAACTAATTCAAAACGCTGCTGCTTGATTATTAACAAGGTCAAAGAAACGAAACCACATCGCTCCTATCCTTGCATCCTTACACTGGCTCCCCATTCATTTCAGGATAAACTTCAAAATCCTTCTAATTGTCTGCAAATCTATCCATGGTCTCGCCCCTACTTTTATCTCAGAACTTCTACTACCCCATACAGCACCACCAGACCCGTCAGATCCTCCCTTTTATTTGATTCATTGGGTTTTAAATTGTTTAACTTTGGAAAGGAAAGAATAACTGACCAAATGACAACGACAACAGTCATAAACATTCATAAAGACTCCTTCATGTTCTGACAGGTGTCATGGTTATGACGGTGTCATGTCAGTCTTATGCAGACCTCTTCAAATAAAGTGTTACTGAAAAATGCAGCAAGTGTGCATGAAATCATTTCTGCTTGACTGCCACAAGGGTTGTGAGATACCTCAGTGAAACACGTGTTTGTGGTCTTGTACTTGAAAATGAAATGTCTATAGAATAGCGGATGACCAGATTCCATGTTGTGCATTTTTACTTCTACAAGGAGGTATTTGGAATTATATTTTCAGTTTAGAACTAAGATTAGAATTAAGATAGGTTTAATTAGGGTAAAGGTAAACCTGCATTAAAGGATAAGTCTGGCAATATTCTATGTTTTTCTAATTTCTTGAAAAGACCCAGTCTTAGTAAGGGGCCAATAACGCATTTACTTCCTTAGAAAACTGAACTTTTTTAATGTTGATAACAAAATTCTTACTCTATTTTACAAATCTTTTATTGAGAGTATCCTGTGTTATTGTATTGTATGCTGGTATGGACATTCCAAAATCACTCACAGGAACAAATCAGGAAAAAATGTGAACTGTGGGAAAATCATGGGGAAACAGCAGGCTGACCTGTACCACCTGTACCTGACCAGGCTGACTGAAAAGATCTGTATGGATACATCCCATCCATTTTCAGTGGAGTTCCAGCCACTCCCTTCTGGTCGGAGGTATATTAGCCAAAAACGAATTTCTACCTATGGCAATAACTCAGTTAAACAAGATATGGTAGCCATGGAGAGTCTGGGGAAATACATGGACTATGGGATGTGAAATACATGGATACATAGGGGATGTGCAGTATACTCACTATTTATTTTTCTGACAATTATTGGTATACAGTTATTGACATGCACTTTAAATGCCTGCCTGGAATGTGATGACATGTATGATGGCTGCTACAGATGATCTTAGCATATTGTTGCTTTTGTTTATCTGATGTGTTTTTTTTAATGTGTCTATATGTTTTGTGCTGTACCACAAATTGCCTCTTGGGGGACATTAAAGTATTCTAAGTCTAAGTCAAACCAGCAATGAATTGAACATACTACAACAACACAGGTATTGTGTGTCTATCCAGAGCCATATATATTTTATTCCTCTGTGCCACAGAACTCCATTGTTGTCCAAAAACTATTAAAACCACATCAATGAGCCACACCATTGGGTGACATGTTCCTTCATTACCATGAACACAACCATTGCAGTTTATTTTGACTCAATCCCAAATACACGTCGTGTTGCTCACTAGATCACCAAATGTATACAAATCTGCCGCTGAAAATAGTTCCCAACAAATGGAGTATTTCCTCTTACTTACTATCAATAAGCAGTAATTAGAAGGTTATTGAGAGAAAACTTTTAGTTAACATCCTAGTAGTTGTAGAATATGGTCATGCAGAATAAGGCATGAATAAGTGCTTTATAATTACTAATAAAGAGCCAACACCCTGAGTCTGGCTCTGCTCGAGGTTTCTGCCTCTTAAAGGAAGTTTTTCCTTGCCACTGTTGCCAAGTGCTTGCTCATAATTGATGCACAATTATTGCTCTGTAAATAATATCATAAAGAGTACAGTCTGGATCTGCTCTATAGGAAAAGTGCAATGAGATAACTTCTGTTATGAATTGGCGCTATATAAATAAAATTGAATTGAAATTGTCAAGAGAAACAAAGTGATTTAAGATAGAGTTAAGAATTAAGATGTAATTACTTCCAGACCAGGTCAGCGTTATGCTGCTAGGTGTAGGTTCACTCTCAAGTCAAGTGTCCAGTCAAACAAAGTGCATTAGTTGAGTCTCAACACATTTTACATACAACAAAATTACAAGATATGAGACAACAAAGAAAGCAATACAATATATTATAACTCAGTCATATAATATGCATACATGCACCACTAAAAACTGTGAGGCAGAGCAGCATTATGCAAAATATCAGGACACCTTGTCTGACTAGCAGTGGTGGAATGTTACTAAATACATTTACTCAAGTACAAATTGAAGGTACCTGTACTTTCCAGTTTATGCTACGTTATACTTACTCCACTACATGTCAGAGGCAAATATTGTACTTTTTTACGCCACTACATTTGTCTGACAGCTTTAGTTATTTTACACACTAAAATTTGTCAAGCCCTTCCTGTCCAGTGTTCCTTTTCTGACTTTGTAGAGAAACATGGTTCTCACCGGACAGCCATAGTACAAACATATAATGATCTCATAGAATATGATGCATTGCTGTAGATGCTGCTGTAGCTGTAAAGTATTTCAAAGTGAACCCTCTAAAAAACACATTAATAACACACACATTAATGCAGCAGTTGTATTAATCCAGAATCTCAAAATATATTAGTAAAACACTGACAGGGACAATTTCACTGCACAGTGAATAATATTACTTAAACTATATTTTACTGATAATACTTACATACTTAAAAGTAAGGTTTTGAATGCAGGACTTTTACTTGTAGTGGAGTATTTACAGTGTGTTATTATTACTTTTACTCAACTCTGAACACTTCTTTCACCACTGCTGAGTACTACTATAAACCGAATGCTCTGCACCCAATTAAAACACATTGCATGTTCATTTTGCTGTATATTCACAAGATGCCAGTCATCTAAGAGGAATATTGTTGTCTTATGTCATCCTCTAGAACTCACAGATGGAAATATTTAAGCACTGTATTTGATTGCCCCTACCACTGCCATTCTTAGCAGCATAGAAAACAGTGACACTGACACAGCATCTGAATCTGAGCTAGAGCATCCTCCAGAGTTGCCAGAGCCACACAAAGTCGTGTGTTCCTGCTGTGGGGAAAGAGTCCTGGAAAGCAAATGCCCATATATATACAGGGAAGGTCTACAGGGTGTCACAGTCACTGAGGATTTCTGCCTCGACCAAACATTCCAACTAAAGAAGACACCAGTACTACCACCAGGTTCAACGCCACATGTTTGTCTGCAATGTCCAGTACTGTGATTTTGTGGTGTGGACAACTCGGGAGCTGGTTGTAAATTGCATCCCAAGAGACGAAGAGCTCTTGCAGAAGGATTTACCTAAAGCAAAGCAATGTTTTGTATCTTTTATTCTGCCAGAGCTTCTAACCCGCAACCAAGATCCTGCCCTTCAACCACCAGTACTTTGCAACACATGAGAAAAAGGCAGAGTTTGGAAAAATGATTGAGTGTATGATGTGCAAACACTTTCATTATAGTTGTGCACAAGAGGCGGCTATAGAATTGGCACTGCAGTCGCTGTAGATGAATACACCTGATTCACCTGTGTCTATCTTAACAGTTAGCCATGAATATGTATATATGTTTCTATTTCAGCAGGCAATAAGAACTATTTGTACAGATACATGAGAGTGAACTGGGCCAAAATACAAAAAACAGTTAAACATTCAATGTGATGGCTAAGTTATTATTTGAAGATGTATGTATGTAATGGCCAAAGAGTTATTTTAAAGTATATGCCTCCTGTAAATGATGTAAATTTAGAGTGACATTACAGTACAATTACAAGTAAGAAGTGAATATTTTCTAGAAATACAAATTCCAGACACTGCAAATTAATTTTTAACTTTCTGTATTCGATTATTCTTTACCAGGTTCTTAAAAATTCTAGTCACAATCAATCACAACAATGTATATACAATCACAGATGATTCACAATTAATCACAATAGTTTAGAATCCCCCCATTAAATTCTCAAAGTGAGCAGAGTGAAAAGCATATACATTTTCAGTTCATTGTTTTACACACAGACATTATATCATACACGACATTCTCTCTTTTCTGGGCACCACACATTTACAGAAATTGGTAAGAGCACCACACACAATCACCATTTCATCCAAGAGGCTAACTTGGGAAATTAGAATAACACAATGCAAAATTCTGAAACTCTTCCATCTGCTTAAAACTCTTTCTATGTGTATTCCCACACCAGACAACTGTCTGGATGAATCTAACTGACAGGTAACTGACTCTTTCCTTTAGTGATACTTGGTATACGCAGAGTGGCACCATAAGCAGCAAGTTCATCCCTGATCAAACATTCCCTGTCTGCTAAGATTTCATCTTTTGACTCTAACAGATGCAAAAATGCTGATTTAAGTGTTATTTGCTTATCTGACACCCCAGCCTGCAGACAGACATGAAACTGCCCCTGCAGGTGTTATTCCCACCAGCTTGTAGTTGGACCAGGTTTGAGCTCTAGCAGTCAAGTTAGTAGGTCTCTCTATGAATATCTCTGTACAGTCAATTATACACCTGCATCTCGCCTGAAACTTTTTGGCATATTTTTAAGGACAACACCCTTACTTGGCCATTTAATAATAGATTTCAATATCTTTGCCACAGGCAACCAGCATCTTGTTTGACATTGTGCTTTCAGAAACTTGAACCTTTATGCTATATCTCTGTTACTGAGCCCCAAGCTTCGTAAGGACCACTAATAAATGATCTTCCAGCATGAGACTTTCAGTTCTCTTCTGCACATTGTCTTTTATTTTTGACATTAACCAACTGAAGATGACTGATGATTTTACTGGGCTAACTTCAAAGTGTGCAGCATTGTTTTTGACCGTGGAGAATGAGAAGTGTGATTTCTGAAGCTCCTCTTTCAGTCTTTCATTCTCCTCTTTGAGTTGGTAAAAGTCTTTTCTCAAGTTGACATATTCAGTGTTGAGTTGGTCATACTTCTCACTGAGACTGTTATATGCTGCTTGAGGGACCATAGCCTCAGCTTCTTCCACTGGTTCCTCTGGTGTCATTGGATCATCATCAGCTGGAAGACATTTGTGAAAGACAAGACATGTCAAAGACAAGTGACAATGCAGTTTGATAATTCTGTATGACAAAAAACATTGTACAGTGCATAAAACATCATTTGAATGTTCTTACCATGGCAAGGAGCCTCTTTAAACTCAATTTCACCTACCTCTCCAGCTTTTCCACAGGCCTGTCACACTATCGTTTATAAGAAAACAGGGGGGGGGCGAAGTCCGGTCTGTGTTCATCCATAGAAGCCTCTCCTACAAAATAATAAGATGTAATTGAAGCTAATGTCAGCTTAGCTTACTACCTAGCTAGCTATCTATCCTTTTGGTTGGCGACTAACAGTGGTAAACGATGGCAAATGCAACTACTTGAACACACACCTGACACATAACATGGGCCTTCTCACTGTTCCCTCTGTCCTGGTTTGTGCAGTTTTCCCTTTTGTGACGTCACTAAAAGGGCCTATATAAATCAAATTTAATTTAATTGAACGTGCTACTAATATGCATGCTAATAAGCAACTAGTTAATGGTGAATATGTGTACCCTAATATAAAGTGTTACCAAAAAAATTCCACCTCGACCTGTCACAACTTAAAAGGTCCAGTGTGTAACATTTAGGAGGAGCTATTGGCAGAAATGGAATGTAATATTTATGAGTATGTTTTCATTAGTGTATAATCGCCTGAAAATAAGAATTGTTGTGTTTTCATTAGAATAAGCCGTTTTTTACAGAGGGAGCGGGTCCCCTTCCACAGAGGTCGCCATGTTGCTCTGCCATATTTCTACAGTAGCCCAGAACGGACAAAGCAAACACTGGCTCTAGATAGCGCCTTTTGCGTTTTTCATGGGTTTAGCGGCCACCGTAGTCTCTCCTACATGCTTGGAACAGGAGGGTGAGGCGAAAATATTCAAATGGCTGCAAACTGCAATTTCAATACCAGATGCCACTAAATCCTACATACTGGACCTTTGAAGCGCTGCTTGGATGTTAATGGATCAATAAGAATTAATAAATTATATAATAATATAATACTGACAGGGGCCATTCTGCATAATGAGTACTTTTACTGCATTTTGCTGATAAAAGGTCTGTAGGTACTATTAGTTAACTAATATTTTTAATGCAGGAGTTTTACTTAGTTACATAATGGAGGATTTTTATAAAGTAATATAGGCCTACTTTAACTTAGGTAAATTATCTGATTACTTCTTCCACCGGAAAAAAAGCTGTTACTTACAATTTTTAAACCCCTTATAAACTATGACTTAACAGAAAGTGGTACCAAAATGACCTACAATTTTGTGTACACATATTGTAACATGTTTTTATTTGCAGGTAGAGATCGTCATTGTTAGGCTGACATCTAAACAAACTGCTGTGGGTTATTTGAACATGGGGTCTTGTAACATGGTTTGACAGTTAGAGGGTCACTGCTCCAGTAGCTCACCAGCAGTAGTAAAGACAGTGGATCCCAACTGGGCAGCTTTTAGTTGCAGGAGGAGGAAGTGTAACGCGTAGTGGACTACATTAAAAAGTGAAAATATCTGAAAACAAACAACTTAACAAACAAGCCAATCAAACGTACAACACTATAGCATTACATTCAAAACGCCATACATCTTTATATTATACTCATCACTGCACCAGTCACACTTTAACATTAATTTATTCAAGCAACCCTAAAATCTCGCGGTGCTACCATTCAGACATCTTGCATTTTATTAAGTCTGGTCTTGGAGAAAAATTTCATTCAACATACACTATTTTATTACGCACAGAAACAGGCCTTTGTTAGTCGACGGAATCCAGATTAGTTTTCCTCCGCATTAACGGATGTGAGGCTGTTGGACCGAGCCTCGCGTGCCAATCCCGCGGAGTTTAGACGTCTCTCACTGGGGCTCTCTAGTCGTATTGTGCGTCATCTCCATCGCTGCCGTTTTGTTATTTTTCTGCATTGAGGAAACATGGCAACTCCCGCCGCGGTCAACCCGTCCGGTAAGTCAGTATAAGTCAGTTGGTGGAGACGAAACGGAATGTTTACTAATGTTATCTAGAATATAGAAAAAGAAGATGGGTTTTGTTTAACGTTAGACTGTTGCAGAAGAGGGCTGAAGCGACGACAGGCCGCCGAAGCCTGGCTACAGCATCCAGCCCCTTCCCCCACTGAACCGCCGTTCACAACACTACTATTCTTCACAGCTTTGCGGCCAATTTATGTGCCCGAATGTCAAAACGACTTGGTTGCTGTGAAGTTATATGCATTTATGCCCGTATTGCCGTATTTTTGCTCCTGTTTTTCTCAGTAAAGCTAGCCTAATGTGTACATTTCGCCGACCCGTTGCTTTCCTCACTGTGATACAAAAGGTTATTTTGCATAGCGTTGCCCTACATCACTGCCCTTCATATGTTAACGCTATGTGTTGCGTCGGAGGAATTTTAACATTTGTTGTCCAAAAAGGGAGGCAGGCTGACAGCTTCACTCTATTAGCTATTTGTAGTTCCTCGCCTGTTGATTCTTTATTACATAGGAAGGGTTTAACGTTAGTTATGTTCGCCCTGGTATTTGACGTTACCGCTTTTTGATGGACAGAGCGAAATGCTAAACCGTTAACGTTGTGGCATTTCCTATTGGCTCGAGGTAACGTTACGTACCGGAGGGAACATAACAGAAACATGTCACGATTCCTTTAACATCATTCTGGAATCCGGCAACTAGCCACTATGACACTATGTAACGCGTATTAAAAATAATAACTAAACTTTCAGAATCCATGCCCCAGTTGTTGACTCAGTTTCCCTCTGTGGGTAGTAGGGAATTGTGTAAATCATTAATAAAAGTTTTAATTTAAATGAAATACGTGGTCCCTATGTTCACATGTTGCCGATTAAACAGAATTAGATGTCAGTGTGTAACAAGTCTTATGTGAATCAAAGACATTGTTAAATGTTTAAATACAGTCAGGCGTGATGAGCTCCCAATGCTGAGTTGCTGAGGGTGGTTTTTGTCGCGAATTTACAACAGGTTTGTACAGCGAAAAGCATGAAGCTCAGTTAAATTTGACTTTATGTACCTTAATAGAGTCAGTTTATTTCTCTTACCTCCAGATTAGACAATACATTGCTTCTAATGAGTTTAATGAATGTGCAGTATTCAAAGAATGGAGTTAATCATTTGTATATGGCCTGTGTCATTGGCCTGTGTGGGATTTGTTGGGTCTCTGTAAATAATATTATAAAGAGTACAGTCAAGACCTGTTCTATAGGAAAAGTGCGATGAGATAACTTCTGTTATGAATTGGCACTATATAAATAAAATTTAATTGAAGTGAATTGAACTGTGTCAAATGCCAGTCAATGCAATAAATTAAGTGAACTACAGTTGAATTAAGTAATTGTACAAAATGTACTGTAGCAATTGCATGTCAAAACCTGTGAATATGCCTTAAAGTTGTTATTATTCTTCAGCATTATTAGGAACTATTGGTAGAAAAAAAAATTGTTCCTACATGAAATTGCTCACAACAAATCTCAGGATTATCTTGAGTAACCGGGTCCTGATTTCTGGAAAGAGACATTGCTGTAGAGTTTTTCAAATGTATTTTTTTGGCACTTTGAGCACCACAAACCAAGTGCCATCTAGTTCCATTATATTCCAAAAAGACAGACATCTCTACGCCTGATATCTCCAAAACTCGACAACTCACACCAAACAGTCTAGATGTATAAATAGCACTACAGGTAAGTGGAAAAATATGTATTTTTTATTTTGGCGTGAACTGTCCCTTTAATAAGTATATGGGTGATAGAAAAGAACACCAAAGAGATCTGTCCAACTCGAGAAAGAGTGGCAAAATTATTATTCTTGTGTGTAGGACAGAGTCTCTGAGCTTCTGAGACCTCCATATGAAAACAGGTTATCCATACACCTTGCGCTGTGTCACTTAATTGGCAATGTAAATGAATAGGGAATATAAATAAAGAATTGGTTGGTTATTAGCACTGTGGCTGCATATAGAGTGTTAGAATAAACAATGAACGGATGAGAAAATAACCCTGTCAGATAAAAGGGTACTGTGAAAAGACAAAACAAAATCTTTGTCTGTTTAAAGAAAAGGCGGCCTGTCAGTCATTGCAGATGAGAGTCATATATCTTGTATGAAAGAAGCACCAAACCCTCCAGGCCAGAGACAAACCTTTAGCTTTAATTATCATCCTCTGCATGTTCTGCTTGTTGTAATGTAATGACCCATTCAGATGTTTGGCAGGCGCATGTAGTGAGAGCTATGTGCTGCTCCTCTATCCGTTGATGACACCCAGTTAGAATTAAGTCAAGCATAATAATGCTGCTGCTGTTGCTGCTACAGGAGGCCAAAGTTAGCCTTCTGATCTGTGATCAGCCTTACCGTTTCTCCTGGCATGGAAGTAGGGTCAGATGCGTTGACCTCAGACCAGATACCTGGGAATGTGGGAACGCTGTGTCACTGCAGGATTATCTCCAGCTGGCCATCACCCAGATCCAGCTGGTGTAAGCATGTGAAACATGACAAGTTAAATGATCGAATGAGGGTTGTGTGTTTAGAGAGGACAAAGGTGATTTCAGGGCCATAAAATATACAGATCAAACTGCAGTATGTATAGAAAACTGTGAAGTATTGAAAGCACTGATTTTTCTATTAATTTCCTAATTATTCAAGTAATCTATCTATCAAGCAAAAATGCCAAACATTCTCTGATTCCAGCTTGTCAATTGTGAGGATTTGCTGCTTTTCTCTGTTTTATAACCACGGTAAACTCAATATCGTTGAGTTTTGGAGTGTTGGTCGGACAAAATTAGACATTTAAACATGTCACCTTGGACTCTGGGATATTGTGATGTGCATTGTTCATTATTTTCTGACAATTTACTAACTAAACAACTTGATATATTGGAGAAATAATCAACAGCTTCATCAACAATGAAAATCATTAGTTAATTGTTACTTGCAGCCCTAGTTTTATCAAATTTGTATTGTATTCTTTTTAGGCAAAGCTCTGGTTTGTGCATTTTAGGAGTTTGGCTTATTTATCTAAACCATAAAAGTTTTTTGTATAAAAAATGTGTTTACACTCAGCAAACTTTGGAATAGAAAATGACCTCAAAACATATCCTTGGCATTTCTGAACTGACATTTCTTGTTGCTTTATTGGCCAGCACTGTAGCCAGGCTGACAGAGAGTCATAGCTCTATTGAACCATGTATCCAACTAGGCTGCTTAAAGACGTTATACCCTTAGTTAGCACTTCTTTAATGGATATGATCAATCTGTCTTTATTAACAGGCTATGTACCACAATCCTTTAAAGTAGCTGTAATTAAACCGCTTCTTAAAAAGCCCACTCTTGATCCAGGGGTTTTAGCCAACTATAGACCTATATCTAACATTCCCTTTCTCTCTAAGATCCTTGAGAAAGCAGTCGCCAATCAGTTGTGTGACTTTCTAAATAACAATAGGCTTTTCAGTCAGGATTTAGAGTGCATCATAGCACAGAGACAGCACTGGTGAAAATTACAAATGACCTTTTAATTGCATCAGACAATGGACTCATCTCTGTACTCGTCTTGTTAGATCTTAGTGCTGCGTTCGACACCATTGATCATCACATCCTATTACAGAGACTGGAACATGTAATTGGCATTAAAGGAGCCGCACTAAGCTGGTTTGAATCCTATCTATCAGATCGATCTCAGTTTGTACATGTTAACGGTGAGTCCTCAGTGCATGCCCAAGTTAGTCACGGAGTTCCACAAGGTTCCGTGCTTGGACCGATTCTATTCACCTTATATATGCTTCCTCTAGGCAATATTATTAGGAAACACTCCATAAACTTTCATTGTTATGCGGATGATACCCAATTATATCTATTGATCAAGCCAGATGAAATATCTGCCTACGGAGCTGCAGAGTCTGGATCTGTGGTTGTGGGCCACCTGGGCAGCAGGCCATGTTCCTGCTCGACAACTGCTACTACAGTTGTTGTTATTGGCTCTGTTACTAATACTGACATTATTTTTCCTATAGCTGTCATTCCTATTATTATTATTAATTTATTAATATTAACACTATAATTACATTTCTACTATTTTAAAAATTCTAGGTGGTATTTGCATTGTGTCTCCCTCTTCCACCCCCACCCCCCTTTCCCAAAACCTCTCTCTCTCTCTGTCTCTCTCTCTCTCTTTCTCAAAACCTAACACGGCAGCGCGGATTGCCCACCATTGAGTCTGGTTTTGTCCGAGGTTTCTGCCTCTTAAAGGAAGTTTTTTCTTGCCACTGTCGCCAAATGCTTGCTCATGGTGGGATTTGTTGGGTCTCTGTAATTAATATTATAAAGAGTACAGTCTAGACCTGCTCTATAGGAAAAGTGCAATGAGATAACTTCTGTTATGAATTGACGCTATTAAATATAATTGGATTGAATTGAATGCCAATACCGATATCTCTGACAATCGGCTGATATATCTAGTAGTACCTCTGGTAGTAATAGTACAGTGTGATGTCTTGAAATAGTTTAGTGGGTCTGACAAACAGTCCAAATACCCAACCCAGGGTATTTATAATAATAATAATAAAGTGTAACAGCCTTGAACCAGCTATGTGTGGGGTTTTTAGTGGAGTTATGATTAGTGATGATTTTTATCAGAATTTACAGAATTCACTGATCAATAAGTAAATTGTTTCATAAAGCGTCAAACATCAAAGTCTCAGCAAAATATACATAGAAATTCTTTTTCCAGGGGAACATGGCCAAGATAGTCAGCAGCACAATTAAATACAAAATACAAAATTAAATACAAATATTCAGACAGATAACGTAAAACAGGAATACAACATCGTAAGAGAGGTTTATTCCAGTTCTATTCATTTACGTTTTAGTTGGTTAAGTAAGAAATTACTTTGAATATACAGTATGTCTGTGTGTGTTTGTGTGTATTCCTTTGGGAGTATTAATTGTCCTTTTTGAATGGTAAATGTCCAGAGGCTGTTTGATAGATTTGGTGGTTTGGGAAAAGACATCTAGAGGGAAGAAAGAAAGGATGACAAGGAAGAGAGAGGCTAGAAACAACCTTGTCTGAGGGAGAGCAGTGATTGAAAAGGAGAAAGTATGAAACACTCCCCCCGGAATGTTGCATACAACACGCTCATTAATGCGTTTGACCTTGGGACTTTTTAGCTTTTGACTGTCGGAAGTTAAAACCAGGCTTCTGATTGAACATTGCTGTGTGTCTGTAAGACCCTGCCCCAAAGAAAACCGCACTTGCCATGCATTTAAAAGAATGCAGAGATTGTCAGCTTCAGCTGGAAGACTATTTGCTCTGGTGCTTCATTGTACTGAGTGACAGTGACACGAGGCAACTTTTTCGGTACTGACAGCAATGACAGAGTATTGGTAAAGTAGGGGTTTGCCCTATTTTATAATTCATGATAATACCTATATTTATCTTAGTGTGATAAAAACTGACATAAATCTTTGCACTCACTGCGCCATCAGGAGGTAGCATCCACATACTATAAAACAGCGCACTCACTGTTCACCTCCCTGTTTGCAACAGGAATACAACAGAGGCCAGCTGGGCCTGTAGTTAGAGGGCTACGCACGCACTCGTACACCTGAAGTTTCATCCAGAAACTACTATTTCTATTTTGTATGTGCTGTGCCCTCTAACGTTTTTTTTTTTTTTTTTTTTGGCATTTTTAGATAATGACATTAGAAATGTGTCATGAAATAAGGGTGGGAAGAAATGAGGGATGACATGCAACAGACATTGCAAGTGAAACTTAAACTGAGGATTCCACGACCACAATGTTTTTAATTTTAGAGGAAGAAAAATAGAGAGGGACTTTGATATATTAATATTCAGAAATGGTGTTTTTGACATATAAATGATACATAACACTAGTTAACAGAACAGTTAACACTGGGACACAGGAGAAGAGAAACTTGGAAATTTGACTTTTTTGTTTTACTGTCAGTACCCAGTTCATCACACAGCTCTCCTGGGGACATATGGATGATTTTGGCTTTAGTGTTCTCATAATTTAGAAGGAAAGGTGACCAATGGGGCTTGCTTAAAAAGCCAATGTATTTTTTTATGGACTAGGTGTAACACTTTGAAAGTGCTCCATGGGTTGTACATTAGTCGTGTAATAGAGTGCCTATTTAGACTGTTAGGAGAAGCAGTGTATGTGTCAAGGCGGGGACACACATGACGCGGAAGCGCCGTGAAGCCCTGCCCGCTTCCTTTATTGCGCCCATGTTAACCAATTGGGCTGTTCAGAACTCTGCGGAACTCTGCAGTCGGCTCGCGCTCAGTAGCCATAGTTTCGTGTCTGGTCTATTTTTTTGCGTGCTGCGAGCGAATCTGGCAAGAAAACACACTGTTAATCTATTATAAACAAAATAAATTTATATTATATATGATATAAATGATCTGATTCTGATAAATAATAACCCATGCTTGCCAACCCTTTTGATTTCTCTGCCCCTGTCCCCGCTGACTCTCCTGGAGTCATCACCCCCCCCCCCAACGATGAAATCAAGATCAAGATCTGCCCATCCACTATTATACTATACAATACTATCACTGCTGTTTGTGATTGTGTTTTTTAAATTCCATACTTATTCCACAGAACGAGAGAGACAAGCAGATACACACACACACACACACACACAGAGGCAGGCTTGCCTGTGTATGTGTGTCCCTCCCCTCAGGTCATCACACAAGGCAATTCTTTTAACTTCATTGTTGCAGAAGAAGCAACGCCATGCAGAAACACAGTTAACAAGTTATAAATTCATGAGGTTATTAAAAAAATCAGCTCTTTATTGTGATTAGAAAAAAGCTTCGGCCTTCTGTGTGTTCCTGACGTCAGGGTCCGAAATTAACACCCGCCAAGCGCCAAGTGTGTGTAGATTTTTTGTTTGGTGAGTAAATCTCGGAAGGCTATCCGTCACACTGTCTGGTAAATGTTTGTATCAAAATAGTCATGCTATGAAAAAAAACTATAGCTGCCTTTCCACCAAAAGTACTAGGAACTTTTTTTCCCAGGAACTAAAATGTTCCTTCAGCCCATTGTTGTCTGCGTTTCCACTGCGGTCTAAAGACCTGCAAAGATCAACCAAATTAGTCTGCTGACGTATGAAAAAGCGACTGCTGTTTTTACACGTCATTTTTACAACAATACAACACTCAAGTCCAGTGGGTGGCAGTAAAACTAAAGAACAGGAAGATGTGACACCATATAAAGCGACGGGTGGCGGCATTATTTGTGCGACACTGCAACAACCGTAAACGATGGAGGAGATGCAACTCATGCTGTTGTTGATCGTGATTTACTGCTTTGCAAATGGGGTTATTGAGTCAACGCTGGATAAGATACAAGCAGTAGTAGCAAAACAGATTCAAATGCCAGACGTAATTTACGGGGGCGCTGCTTCTGTCCTCTGCTGTCTGTATCGGAGTTTGACACACACACACACTACTATATGTGTTTTTATGCGCGTCTAAACAGTGCCTTAAAACTCTTCTTTAAGTTTCTTTTCAATGCAATACCTTATTATCGCAATGAAATGTACCGAAACAAATGTATGCGTGACACAAAAGTTTATTCCGGAGATCGGTGTGTGTGCTGTTCCCGCCAGGCTGAATGGCTGCACTGAAGCTGTCTCTTAATCAGATTACGCTAATGTATAATTTGTGTCATTCATACCCACTTCATGAATGAATGATGGAAGACTGCTCCTTGGAAGGCCATGCACTGCATTGTGTGTGTGTGTGTGTGTGTGTGTGTGTGTGTTTCTCTCTGGAAGCAAAGACATAGGGGGAAATGCACACTGTATCAAATATTAACTATATTACTTAGTACACTGGGGCATACCAGAGCGTTTGTTTGGTCTATCCATTGCATCTGGCTGAATGAGTGAGTGAGTGAATAGAGCGGAGAGATGGAGGGGAAAACAGCAAGGCAAACAGAATGGATTTGTGGATGAGCGAGGAGAAAAGTAATGCAGTGGCAGTGAGAGAGAAAATGGTAAATATGAGAGGAGGCTGAATTGGCACGCAGTATAATTCTCTCAGCCATAATGACACAAAGGACAGTGGCTTCATATTGAATGGAACAGTAAGCACACATTTTACTGCCTGTGTATTTCTAAAACATCATTAGATAGAATTTGGTATCCTGGCTGCTAACTAGAGCCTCAGGCTCCAATATGTAGGTCTGTGTTGACTGCTCTGCAGATCCCGATCTTCCTATGGAATATGGTGCTGACAACAGACTATAGACTTTTAGAACCAGAGGGTTTTCCCAGTACTGAAGTTGAAAAGGCCCGATTTTCATAATTTTAACCCAATATTTCTGCTAATTGTAATACTTTGAGGTGTGAAGTATTGACAGTGGAAAGTCATCCATGTTTGTTATGTCAGTGCTCTGGAGTAAACAGCTAGACTAGCTGATCGACAAAAATTCATGTTTCAAGCAAAAATGCCCAGATTTGCTGGTTCCAGCCTCAAAGGTGAATATTTCTTGCTTCAGTTTGTCTTATGATATTTTTGGGTTTTCAGCTGGCATTTGAAGAGGACGTATTATAAACATTTGAACTATTTTCTGACTATTTTGATAATGAAAATAATAATTAGATTCAGCCGTAAACTGTACATTTGCTTGTAGAAAATGTATAATATTTGAGTCGATCTGCAGGATTGGTATTGGAGCTGTTGTTTTCACATTGTCTTGTTATCGACGTGTTGTGATTTTTACTAAGACATTTGAAATTACATGGTAAAAATCAGTTAGTAAAATGTTAAACTTATTTATTCTGTTGAATCAGGCTATCGGTAATGATACCAAAATTATTTTTAATACCCTACATCAGGGGTGTCCAAACTTTTTGCAAAGAGGGCCAGATTTGGTGAGGTGAAAATGTGTGGGGGCCGACCATTTAGCCTGACATTCTTTGAACCATTAACATTAAATGCAAATGAACTATTTTATGAAATTTTTATTGCAAATGGCATACTTTTCATTTCTTCACACAGAACACAAATAAATCTAAACAAGTTTTTACCAAAATCACTCTGCCTTTCATGTTTGAAGACCACATAAAATGAAGACAAAGTCTGAATGGAAAAAAAAACTTTCGGGAAGATTAAACATATTTAGGTTCATTTGAAACATTACATATTATTCACTATTAAATTCTCACTGTAAACTTCTAAATTCAAAACATGTGAACATGAAACACTAAGTTATCTTATTCAGAAGTACAAAACATTGAGGGCCATATGAATCCGTGTATCACTCGTTCTTTCGTTTTTCAATTGACCATCAAAAATCAAACAACGAAAATATGTTATTTGATTTTGAATCGGATATCAAAAACGAAAAAGGCCGTGTTTTTCATTATTTCAATTTTAGACTTGGATCAAAAATCTGAAATGGAAAAACGGGCTGCCGGAGCAAATTCGATTTTAATATTTAATTTGTCGGATTTACAAGATTTGTCAATTGAAAAACATATTCAAAACTGTGGTTTTGATTATCACAAAAAAAATCAATTCACTGAAATTTTAGAATTTATTCACCTCAGAAGACTAAACAAATAACTTGCCTGCACTAATGTGAAGGGTGATACTGAGATCTCGACTGCAGTAAATAGGCCAGGTCTGGCTCAAAAACAGTGGTATTGATGCGCAAGATGTCATGCAGGTGAGAGTCACTTAGTCTCGTCCTCACGCGGTTCTTGTTAATGTTCATAACCGAAAATGTCTTCTCGCACAAGTATGTTGAGCCAAACAAGCTCAGCATTTTCTTAGCAAATGTTCGAATCTCTTGGAACCTGCCTTTATCCAGCTGGCGGTAAAAGTTGACAAGAGGGAGCTGTTGGTGCTGACTGCGACGCTCGGCGTCACTGCAGCTCAATGAAGCTCAATGATGTCTGGAGCATCATCAGGGTCCACGGAGAAAGGAGAGGAAAAAAGCGTGATCTGCTTTTCAATAGCTGCAAAATCCCGAAAGCGCTGTTGAAACTCCTCAGCCAGAGATGAGATGTCTGCTGCATACCTCCTCATTTGCGCACTGACATTGTTCTGTGGAAAACTGGTCATTATTTCCTGCGTGGTGTTGGGCTGCGTTTGTGACAGGTGCAAAATAAAAGTAGCAGCTTGATCCCAAAGACTTTGATGTGTGAATACAGTTGACTTACCACTGCATTTTTCCCCCTGAAGGCTCGTGTTCAGCGCGTTCAGATGTCGTGTTATGTCAAATAAAAATGCAAAATCAGCCACCTAAACAGAACCAGATAGTTTTAGCATCGGTTGTCCCTTTTTTTGCCAAGAATTGTCCGATTTCCTCCCTAAGAGAGTAGAAGCGCTGCAGTGCAGACCCCGACTGAGCCGTAACGTGTGATTGTGATACACAACATCTCTGTATTCAGCCTGGATGTCGAGTAGAAACTGGCGGCAAATATATTTAATAGCCTTTATCACCGGTTTCATAACATGATCATATTTCAGATGTTTGGCACAGAGAACTTGTTGGTGAGTAATACAGTAGAGTTTTATAGCTTTGTGTCTTTGTTACAGACTAGGGTTGATAATCCACTTCGCTCACCAGCTGTGGCAGGTGCGCCATCCGTAATAATCCCAGTGACTTTATTCCACGGTAGTTTCATGTCATCTACGGCGGAACAAACAGAAACAAATAAATCTGTTCCTCTTGTTTGGCTCTGGAGGTCAAGTAGGTCTTCACTCACGTTCATTTCATTGTCCACTCCTCTCAAAAACATCAGTAACTGAGCGGTGTCAGATGCATCCGTGCTTTCCTCGCAGGCTAACGAAAAAAAGTCAAACTCCACTCCTTTTGCCTCTAACTGTCTCTTAATAAACGTGTTCAATTCTCCGTACCACTGTGTTACGAGCCAGGCAAACATTGGCAAACTCTTGCTTCTTCTCAGGACAATTGTTCTCCACCATTTTCATCACACAGTCTTTAATAAATTCACCCTCAGTAAAAGGTTTGCAGTGCTTGGCAGTCAGCTTTGCCACCTCGTAGCTCGCCTTTGTGGCATTTTCATTTGACTCCCGGGCTCTTGTGAAAAAGCGCTGCTATGCCATTAAAACAGCTTCCAGTTGTTTCAATTTTTTCCCTGCATTTGTTCCCAGTTAGCTTGTCATAGTTAGCATGTTTCGTCTGGTAGTGCCTCTTGATATTGAATTCCTTGAAAACAGCCACAGTCTCTTGACAAATTAGGCAGACATAGTCATTTCGTATTTCAGTGAAAAAATACTCCAATTTCCACTTGTCCTGGAAGCGGCAGCCCTCGCTGTCAACTTTCCTTTTTTTTAGTTGCAGTCGCCATTTCAGAAATGGGCGGAAAGGATTACACAAGGGTCACGCGGCGAGAGTGTGGCCACAGGTCTATTGCCATCTTCTGGTGAAATATAAAATAGCTTATTTACACGCGTGACTTTTATACTGTGGTCAACAGTGCTGGTGGGCCGCATATTATTGATTTTATGACAGAGGCTGCGGGCCGGTGGAAATTTCAACGCAGGCCGCAATTGGCCCCTGGGCCGGACTTTGGACATGCCTGTGTTAATGTGTCCGCCCTCAATTCCTGGTATACAAAAATTTTTGTTTGTGATGTTGACGGGTTAGTTGAACTTTTCACCTCACAATCAACTTAATTTGCTTTGCGACTGTAACAGATGCCTGTGCGCAAACATGAGTAAACGCACCAACGCATGTGCAGCGTTGTCTGATTCTGGTTCCGATTGTAACACCAATATTTAAATATCACTAATGCAACGAATCTTAAAACATTATTTATTTTGGGGTGCACGTTTTGCTTAAAAAGTAGGGGTGTCATGATTCTCCAAATCCATGATTAAATTTGACTTTCGATTTCAAGGTTACGCTTCAATTCGATTTTCGATTTAAACTTTTTTTTCAGCACTGACGGCTATGCCATTGTTAGACCATCATCTGTGTCAGTACAAAAGTTCTCTGCACAGTCGAAACTTTCTTGGTTTCCACAATTACTCTACAGAATTGGAGTTCTGAAAATTTAGACAGAGTGAAACTCTTCAGAGTTTCGTCTTTGTAATTTGCCGCAGACAGTCTGGCATTACTTCCTGTACTCTGGTCCAGACAAGGCAGCAGGCTCCTGGGAATGGACGGCCTGGACGATGAGCGAATGGTTAGTGAGTAAATGGCGTGGTGGGTGAAGAGAAGACGGATCTGGACTGTAAGGACAGGCGGCCTAACAAACGGCAGGCTTTTTTGATGCGCTGCCAGGCGTTGGCAGGCTAGCGACGAACACTCTTGGTTGGTCTGACCGCTTGACTGTGTATCCCTGGGTGTCTCGAAAAGTGCAGCTGCAGGCTACCAGTAAGCTACATTGTGTTTCTCAAGTGTTGTTTTTTCTAAGGACGCGCGCAATAAGCCGTGGGTGGAGAGGTGGCAACCATTACTGTTGAGCCCTGATAGGTGATTTAAGTATTTAAAGGTGCCCTGTTTATATTGAGTGTT
The DNA here is from genome assembly GCF_020085105.1 of Siniperca chuatsi. Taxonomy (NCBI): domain Eukaryota; kingdom Metazoa; phylum Chordata; class Actinopteri; order Centrarchiformes; family Sinipercidae; genus Siniperca; species Siniperca chuatsi. Next base: position 35,123,115 of record NC_058042.1, read on the forward strand.
TCTCACCAAAACCCATTGTGTGTATACTTGGGGGCCTAACAAAAGTGATAAATGAATTGCCTTGCTCATAAAACATTTGCAAAGCAGAATTTTTATTTTATTTTGAAACACGCATTGTTTACATCCTTGTATGTTAACATTTTTCTTCTCTGCATTTGTTAATTTTTGTGACTTACAATTTCCACCATCAGTGGGATAGCACTGCGTAGTTTGACAGTTTTATCTGAGTTTCGTGAGCCTGGTGCGTTGCGCTGGATGGACCTGCAGACTGGATGCAGGCCCAGACCTACAACCAATCAGTGCAGTGAAACGTGTGACATGTGACTTTTCAAATCGGGGGGTGGTTTGCAGTAACCGGGTTTCAACCAGTAGTGGGCAGTCGCTATGCATATTTATAACATGTAGAATTCAAATACTTAACACGAAAATGTCCAGATTTGGACCTGAATTCATCAACAACACTAATAAATACCAAGTGGCAACCTCCCGGGCTGAAAAATTAAGCCAACCTGAAAGTGCCAAAAACTGCAGTTCACCGAATGGCCACTTGAGGCTGGCTCTAAAAAGGAGTCAATCCCCAAAGACTCTCATGTTAAAATGCCCATCTTTACCATCACTGCTAACGGTCTGCTGTCTGCTAGCTGCCTGTCACCTCAGCTTAGCGAGTCACCGAACCTGACCTCTCAACCATGTGTGTGCCTTTTGGAGACTTTTTCATGAAAATATCTGAATAATAATAATAATTTAATATATTGCTGTGCAGTTAATTGTACCAACAGACAGTCCAAGAAGTCTGTCATCCACTTTTTTCGGTGAGTGAAATTCTAGTAATTTATTTATATGTTACAATAATTAGCAGGTAACGTTATCAGTGTCTGCGCTCACCATACATGGGTTATTAGCTAATTAGCCAGCTAATGAATTAGTCTTGGGTTAGCCTTCGAGCAAGAAGCCCAGCTGTGCTAACAATGCTAACTTAACGGGAGTGTATGGTAGTCACAGTTATTAAACTGTGTAATGTAATGCTAACGTAACGTTAATGCTAGACTTGGCTAGGTACTGTAACTGTGGTCAGTGAAGGGAGCTGCTGCGGACACTGATTAAAGTGGCTGCACCTGTGCCTGATGAAGACTGAAGGGACGGACTACGAAGTCTTGAAAAGGAGAAAGTTGAGATGGGTACGCTGTTCTGGGGAGCGCGTGCTTGTTGCGGACGGCCAAGCTTAGCAGAGCACTCGTTGCTCGGGACGGGTGCCGTTTGCATGCCGGTTAGGGCTGCCGGTGGTGAAGACATGTAGCTGGGCTGTAGGGCGAAGTTCCTGAGTTAGGTATAGTTAGGACGTGTGACGGCCCCTGCATAGTCTGCTTGTGTGTGCTTTGTCAGTAACTCTGTCTACCCATGTTGTCTTTTGATGTGCCCAAGAGCTGATTGCAGTATCCAACCAGATCTGGAGCACCTGGGCGCAGTGCTCTACAGGATATAAAAGTCCCAGCTTCCAGCGTGGCTCTCTCCCTGTCAGCGCCTGCACCCTATTGCTTTGCGAAGCATTTTGTTTTACTTTTAATCCACAACACCTTATCCTACACTACCTTATCCTACACTATCCACATGAACACTACTGATTTCACTGACTAACATACCTCATATCCAATGTTACAGTTCAGTTTATTTTCTTTACTACAATAAACAACTTGTATTTACTGGCATTTTGTGTTTTTTCCCATTTTTGTCATGGCCAATGGGCCTTGTGATGACAGACACTTCTGTTAAGTTACAATACCTAGGCCAATGTGATGTGTACTCCACAGTCAAGAGGTTGAAGGCATCACTTGTTTCACAAGACATTAAGATTTTGCCATATTATGACACTGGGTTATTATCCATAGGTTCATTAGAATTACTGTTACGCATCTTTTCATTTATTTCAAGTGTATTTAAGTCATACAAAACAACTTGTAAATTTGCAACCTTTAATATTGATGTTTTCATGAATGCAAGATATGATTTTAATCTGTTAAACTGTTGCTGGTGTAATGGTACAATTTTGTTATATAAAATGGATCAAACTTAATATACTTTAGCGTAAAAGCACAGTACAAAAAATACAAAAATGAAAAGACAATGTTTCTTTAAGACAAATGTGGAATATTCATTGAGAAACTATACTCTTGTGAAAACAATTATCAGCACACTGAAAAGTTTTGAAGCCCCCTAGGAGGTGTCATTCATTTGCGATCTCTGAGAAGGTCTTGTGGTTATTGCACAGGTATTGTGAGGCAAAAGAAAAAAACACGGCTGATCGAATGCATCAATCACCTGATTATGTTTCTATTATGTTCTATTTCGCCTCACTATAAAAGCCTGTGTATTTGCCTGAGTAAGACCTTCTCAGAGTTTGCAACGTTGCAAATAAATGATACCTCCTAGGGGGATTCATAACTGCTCAGGGGCAAATTCGCTAAAGGATTACTCAGCTTTTGTGGCTGCTAAACCTCCATAAATACGATAAAAAGAAACCGTGTAATTCTCAAAGCACCCGCAAAGGGTGAACTGCACCCTTAACTGCGCTGCCAGGCATATAGCGTCTCGGTGCTCCTGTGCTATTTGTAGGTATGTTAATTAGGTAATATACATACATTTGGCACAAAATTGGCCCCTTTCTATGCAAATGAGCCTAATTGAAAAACAAGGTCAAATTCCCAAACCAGCGCTAATAGCCACACACAGAGACAGTACAATACCTGATATTAACCATGAGGGAATGAAACTGGAAAACAACATAAATCCTGCTGCTGTGAGAAACAGAGACTGGTTACGCACTGTAACAGTCCAGCATGGAGCAGAGTACGAGAGAAAACAGCTCTCCATGTGCCCAGAGGCATGAGGGAGAGCGCACAGTTAAAGCCCCCAAATAACAATCACTCCATACAGTGAGTCGTAGAAAAATAAGACATCCCGCAGATAGAAATGAATGAAAGAGCAGGGGGAGTTATTAGATAATTAGAATAGCTATAATTATAAATAGAATAAGTTCTCTTTCAAATCAAACATCTCTTTCCACATGAGATGAAATTATTGTTCTTGCAACTGAATTCCACAACGCAGATTGAAATGCGAGTCTGCCTGTTTTACTCTGACCCTTTAACAAGGAGACACAGAAAAACAACGTGACATTTGATCGCAGTGGTCCACATTTAAGGTGTGTTGATTGATTCATGACGTCAACTCCATGCATTGAGTAACATGCAAGAAAACATTCTACCTTAAAAGTTGCCGGTGGCCTTTAAAGCAGCAGTCTGTAGCTACCTAACATTAACTAATAGAGATGAAAAGACAGCAAATCATCCTTTCACTCATCATTCATTCATTCTGACAGTTTCTTTATTTGTGATGTATTTGCAAAGAAACATTACAAAGCTAGCCTGATGAACTGGGCCAGCTTGTGCTGCATCAACAACGCCTGCAGGAAGTGAAAGCTTGCTTACCGGTAGCTCCATTTTCAAATCCAAGCCTATTAGATGAGTTTGACCTCTGCATGTTTCCAATGCGGCTTCATTTGCTCGGCACAAGTCAATAAATGAAATCATTCAAAACACCAACTACTTTTGTTCATTCACCTGTAAGTTACTGCTTAATGCCGCTAATTACAACCTACTGCATCCATGGTATCGCCTAATACTGCCAGATGTTTGGCATATTCTCAATATTCTCAACATGATGAAACTATTCATGAAGTCAGTCTAAAATTTGATCGTGTGGTCAGACTAATCTGTGTAAACTTACCACCGTAGGAACAGTGGTTACATAACCTTCAAAACGAGCCACAACTTAACCATGCGCGTGCACGCATGTGCATGCATCTTAGGTGCGCTCCGGTACTTAAACAACTAGCATTACACCTACTATGTGTGTATGAGAGAGAGACAATATCAGTATTTTTCTTAAGTCTAAATATTTACCTTATGAAATAAAATACCCTATTGCTTGAATATTGTAGATCTTGTTTTATTATTTTATTACATGTAGTTACACACTGCAGGTTCTGATGTTTTATGTTGCCTTGTTGAAAAATGCTACATTACGTGTTTCCATTTCCAGTTGTGTATATCCCATAAAGGTATAACTCTCACAGTATTATGACGGTATATGTTTTAAAAAATTACAAATGAGTAAGTGTACTGTAAGCATATGGGGAGCATATTTCGATACTCTATTATAATATATTTATTTTAGATTTCAGATCTAATTTAGGATTTCAGGGGTAGCGTATTTCGATAGACCAATATCAAATAATGCTCCCACTACAAAATCGGTTTATATTACACCATTACTCACTCCATGTATACTGTAAGAATATGGGGAGCATGTTGAAGTTCTATATTATAATATCTCTATTTAAGATTTCAGGGAGATTGTGGGTCATGCACAGAACCGCGAAGCAGCTCGATAGGTATCACATATCGACAGAACACCAGTTAAGAAAGTGGCTGGTAGATTTTGGAATCCACCACAGAAAAGTAAATTTCCAACACTGGCCAAATTTGAAAAATACTAACTAGAGGGTTAGCAAAAACTAGCATAAACTCTTGTGAATGATGCATCTTGATATGCATATATTTGAAAATGAGCGCGGTTTCACAAACTCCCACTCCCACTATAAATGTCATGACGTAAATTAGTCCCTAACAGTCAACTCTATGTCAGCATTGGCCTTGCAGGGTTCAGGGTGATGTTGAAACATTTTCAACTCATGAAATGCCAATTTTCATAAAGTGTGCAGTACCTCTTTAAGGAATCACGCTGTGCAAGACAATGTGAAATGAAACCATGATATCTCTGAATATAATTTTCATTAATTGGCACTGGTGATGTAAAACCTGCCTTTGGTTATCATATATCACCTGTCAATATGGCTAATTATGTTCCATCAAAATAAAATTTTCTAATGTGTTCTGAGTGAACCAGAGCAGAACAAGCAAATACACAACAGCCAGTAGTATAAGTGAGGGTATCCACGTTGACAGAGAGCATCACTGAGTGAAGTGAGCAGAACTGCAAGATTTAAAATGTCTTTTTACATCTATTACAATATTTGTCAGAAGAAGCCCGCTTCAGAAGAGCTGCTGGAAACAAAACAATGTAAAACTTTTCAGAAAATGTTCATTGTACTTATAATAATTCTACAAATGGGGGAAACTTTAAGTTTAATGGTAGTCCTATGTGACAGATGCTTCTGCTAACCCTCTGCTGGTTTGCTCTTACTATTGTATCTTCCAGAGATGGGAAGTGAGTTGCCAGGGACAGTAGCGATGCCGGGAGCAGTTGGGGCTGGCCAGGTGAGGATGGGAGGAGCCGTGCCAGGCCGTGGGGGGAAGAGGAGATCAGGAGGGTGAGTATTTTCAACGCTTATCTGCTGTGGAAATGAGCCACTACAAATAACCTATATTTTCTATGGCAAGGGTTCAAAACATTTTTATAGCAGGATCTGAAAATAACACCCAACAGTCCCCAGAAGCTGATCAATTTTTGTTTTGGGTCACCTGTCACATTAGCTAGTAACATTTTAAACAGTAGCATTTAGATGCCTAGGTTATTTACAGTTTTTCGCTTTTCTCTTTTTCTGTCTTATTACAGTGTTGGAGGGAACAACATGTCATTCATTCATGTCATCATAATGTGTGTGAAGCAGCTAGAGAGCTTTATACTTCCTTTTGGACTTTATCACAGAAGAAAAACAGAGAGTGAGGATGGGGTTGTTTGTAGGTGCAAAAAGCATTACTTTTATGGAGATGATTTTTCCATGTAGCTACAAACAAATATTTCGGTTTGTAAAGTGTACTGTGTTCTGACTGGTTAATGTTATTGAACTTGTTATTGGACTTGTCATAGGTGCAGTCAAATGTGTGCCTAAAGGTGTCACAGTGAGAGCATTGTGTATAGTATTTACCTAGTAGTAGGTGGGGTGAAGTGTCACTAATATTAGATAACAAGCATCCTGGTGCAGTTTATTTATTAATGACCCAGCAGTGTTCTTTTATTCAGTAATCACAGACTGTTTAATGAGGTAACAGTGTTTCTGTTTTGAATTTGATTTGTTTTTTCAGGCCTGGTACTAGGAGACAATAGTCCCTCAGGAAAAAAGAAAGCACTATTAAAGCAATATTAAGAAAATAGTGTAAGTCTCATACCATATAGCAGGCATGCCCAAAGTCCGGCCAATTGCAGCCCGCATTCAAATTTCCACCGGCCCGCAGCCTCTGTCATAAAATCAATAATATGTGGCGCGCCAGCACTGTTGACCACAGTATAAAATACACACGTGCAAAAAAGCAATTTTATATTTCACCAGAAGATGACAGTAGACCTGTGCCCGCCCAGTTTTTTTTCCAGACATTGTCTTCATTTTATGTGGTCTTCAGATATGAAAGGCAGAGTGATAAACTTGTTTAGATTTATTTGTGTTCTGTGTGAAGAAATACCAGTATACCATGTAACTGCAGTGTCTCTGGTTTGAATCTGGGTGGTGATGTTTTCATGTTATGCTCCTGTTTCTCTCCTTGTCTTTCCTTTTGCTGTCTTGCATCAACTATCTTGCACAGGTGAAATTCTCTTCAAAAGTATATAAAATAGTTCAATATTAAACAGTATCCAAAGTTAGGTGACATGGGCAGCACATTGGCAAAAGAACAGGGGCTGTTTCTCTTTATCTCTGTGCTCTTCCAGCATTCAGTCCTTATATTGACCCACAATCGACACTTTGGCACTGCTGCTGCAGGCTACCAATGATGGTGCCTAAACCTAACCACACTGCGACTGTCACCTGAAATGTTTCTCAGCAAGCTATATTTTGAAAGTCTAACCGGACGTTGCATATTTATTATTGCTAACTTGACCATGGAATGAGAACGTGTTGAGAACGTGACACAGCCAAGCCTAGGCAAGGCAAAATGTGACACTGCCACGGGGACCAGCGAATATGTTACACGCTTTGGCGTGATACCGGGTTGCAGCAGCAGACCGGTGGTAAGTGATAGTTTAGCAGAGTATCTGAGTATCCCGTACTGTAAACAGTGCTGTGAAAGTAGGAGCGCTTGAAATAGTCAGTTTCGCGGCACTGTTTAGACACATAAAAACACATATAGTAGTGTGCGTGTGTGTGTCAAACTCCGACACAGACAGAAGAGGACAGAATCAGTGCACCCGTTAATGACACCAAAACGCAGCAGAGACTCAGAATAGTTTGTTATTACATGACTATTTTGGTACAAACATTTACCCGCCAGTGTGGCAGATTGATTTACTCGGCAAACGGAAAATCTACCTGCTTGGCGGGTGTTAATTTCGGACCCTGACTGCGAGTATATAAGTTATACATTTGGTATAATAATGAATGGAGAATGTCCTTTGTTGTACTCCAATGGGTGTTAAGAAATCCTGGTGAATTGAAAAGTTCCAACTGGAATATCAGGTGTTAAGAAACCTCTTCCAATGTTAAGAAATTGGGGAGCAGGATGTTAAGAAATCCTGGTGAGTAAAAGTGAATCCTCTTCATAAGATGTTCCAGAACTTTTGCACACAGTGTTATTTAACCGAAACTGGTAATGAAAGGTCATAATCCGTCATGGGATTGGGGAGCCTCTTTTGGAGGCTTTTTGATTTTAGGTGCAATGTGATGGTAGTCAGCTACATCCGGTGTTGGAAACTGCCTCCTCTTACTTTCCAGTTGCTGAGGAAGATTTGACCAGATGACGGCCGCTCCTGCCATTATTTTGACAACATCCAACTCTTTCCATGCTATTGTGATTACTTTATACACTCCGTGGTCTGAGAAAGTATTCAAACGTTAGCTGTCGGTAGGTCGTTTTTACCATGGTGGTCTCTGGTTGTGTAGGTGTTTTTGGAGTATACATGTCATGTGGATCGTAATGCCAGTCATCAGTTTTTATATTTGTATAGTCTGTCTTCCATAGTCGGTCTGTTTTAAGTAAGAATTTGCCATGGTACAATGTCCGCGTCTTTGCACATTTGGTTGTCTATGAGCTTTCCCTGTGGGCCCATTCTGGGGCTTCTTGCTCTGGGTCTCTGGCTGACAATACTACATTCTGTCCGGCTATGGCACCTACCATTTGTTTGATCATTGACTGGATAATTGGGATCACACAACACGCAATAAACATCAGTGCCATCAGCACAATTCCTAAGATTGTCCCTATTCGGATCAATTCTGCCTTCCATGACTTGGAAAACAGCCAGTCCCACCAGGACGTTGGCCCTGATCCTCGTCTTACGTGTTCATCTCTCAATTTCTTTAGACTGTCAGTTGCTTTTGTCAGATTTCCATCTTTCCCTGTATGCATCAGAATAACTGTACAACACTTGGCTCCAATGTGTATGCACACTCCCTGTTCCTCAGCCAACATGGTGTCTAAGATTAACCTATTCTGCAACGCCATGGTGAAAGTGACATGCAGCTGCTCCTCCATGAGAGTCAGTGCTTCTATAGTGTGATTAATGAATCGCTGCTGATTGTACCAAAGATAGATGATGCAATGCCCATACAATTCTGGCATAAAGTACTGTAGATCCACTGGAATGTACCGGTATGGCAGTCCCATTGGCCCAAACCAGTGCACCACTATGCTTTTATCTTCCTCCCACACTGCGTCCCTTTTAGATCTAGTATGAGCTTTTGAGAGACCAATTACCACCAAACTACTTGTTAGTATGACTGGTGCACAAATCTCCAATTTGGCTTAATGTGGCATGGATCTGCATATCTTTACCACAGTACCAAAACACATCTGCACATCTGATTGGCTTTTGTCAGAGTGTACATGAAACCACTCACTGTTTTAACCACACCCTCGACCTTGTTCTGGTATATGGCATTGAAATTGAACATTTAATAGTCTTTCCACATCGGACCATTACTTAATAACTTTTGAACTGCTATTTCTGGACTACACGCCATTAGGCAAAAACTCTTACTCTAGATGTCTATCTGATATTGCTGTGTCTAGATTCAAGGAAGCGATCCCTTTTGCATTTAATTCAGTATTATGTCTCAATATAACAAAGGACTCCTATGCAAATCGGAGCCCCTCGCAAATTGATCATCTTGTTGATAGTGCTGCAGGCTCACTTCGAATGACACTTGATTCTATTGCTCCTCTAAAAAAGAAGATAATAAAACAAAGAAGGTTAGCTCCATGGTATAACGCCCAAACCCGCAAATGAAAGCAAACATCATAAAAACTTGAAAGGAAATGGCATTCCAACAACCTGGAAGAATCTTGTTTAGTCTGGCAAGATAGTCTTAAAACATACAGAAAGGCCCTCGGTAATGCCAGAGCAGCTTACTACTTATCATTAATAGAGGAAAATAAAAACAACCCCAGGTTTCTTTTTAGCACTGTAGCCAGGCTGACAGAGAGTCATAGCTCAATTGAACCATGTATTCCTATAGCCCTCATTAGTAACGACTTCATTAGTTTCTTCAATAATAACATTTTAACTATTAGAGAAAAAAATCGAACAAAAACAATAGTTTTTTTTAAGCTTTTCAGTCAGGATTTAGAGTGCATCATAGCACAGAGACAGCACTGGTGAAAATTACAAATTACCTTTTAATTGCATCAGACAATGGACTCGTCTCTGTACTTGTCTTGTTAGATCTTAGTGCTGCGTTCGACACCAGTGATCATCACATCCTATTACAGAGACTGGAACATATAATTGGCATTAAAGGAGCCGCATTAAGCTGGTTTGAATACTATCTATCAGATTGATCTCAGTTTGTACATGTTAACGGTGATTCCTCCGTTCACGCCCAAGTTAGTCACGGAGTTCCATGAGATGACACCCAATTATATCTATCGATCAAGCCAGATGAAACTAACCAGTTAGCTAAACTTCAAGCATGCCTTGAGGACATAAAGACCTGGATGACCTGCAATTTTCTAATGTTAAACTCAGACAAAACTGAAGTTATTGTACTTGGCCCCAAACACCCCCTAGACACATTATCTAAAGATATAGTTACTCTAGATGGCATTGCCCTGGCCTCCAGAAGCACCGTGAGGAACCTCGGAGTTATCTTTGATCAGGCGTTATCCTTTAACTCCCACATGAAACAAACTTCATATGGTTCTTGTCCTGGGATTGGTCTACCTGTTGTCTTTGGGACTGAGCTCTTGTTCTGTCTTTTGTCCCTACTGGCCATATGCCAATCATACTTGGTGCCTTCTGCAATCCCATGATTATGACTCAGCTAGGCCCTTCGCCTAGGTCTGCCTGTAGACTGTCTCTGATTTTGTCTAGGGTTCGTCCTGACTCCTCAGCTCTGCAGCAGTGATTCAAATGAAACCAAACATTTTTACCTTCGACCTTGAGAGCTGTGAGAGTTGGTGTTGCTAGGACCACCTTGCATCGTCCCGCCTTTCTAGGCTCACCCCACCTTCTCTTGAATACCTTGACGTACACCTAGTCTCTGGGCTGGACTTTCTGGAGGTCCTCAGGGATCTTGCTTAACCTCCTTTCTGTGGCTCCTTTTACCTGTTCGACCATGGCTCTATGTAACAGTAAGTGCTGCATATAGTTAGCCAGTTCTATCTGAAGCTGCTCAAGCAGAGGAACATTGTATGGACCTCTTAGATATGGTACTGGCATGGTTCAACCCGGTTTCTATGGTTGTCTGTATTAGTTGTTTATGTGTTTTATTTTGAAAATTGACCGGATTCTCTATGCCGTTTCTGTGTCTGACTTCCTGCCCGGTTCATCTGCTCTTTGCACCTTGATGCAGCTTCTGTCAAAAATAGAGCTGCCGCGTATTCACTGCAGAGCTTTGACACCACTGCAGACTGTACAAAACTCAGCTGCTAGGCTATTAACCAGGACCAAGAGGTACGACCACATCACACCTGTTTTAGCCTCTTTACATTGGCTCCCTGTTTGTTTTAGGATTGATTTTAAGATCTTGTTGATTACTTTTAAGGCCTGTCTCCAGACTATATTTTAGACCTTGTAATCCCTTATAAACTTTCACGTAGTTTGAGATCTTCGGGCAAGGGTCTTCTGTCTGTTACAGGATGAAAACTAAGGGGGACAGAGCTTTTGCTATCAGGGCCCCAAGGCTCTGGAACAACTTGCCCGAAGAAATTAGGTTGTCTGAGTCAGTGTCTTCGTTTAAGTCTCTTCTCAAAACACATTTTTATCTGAAAGCATATCCTGAATTTACCTGAACTAGCAGTTTTATTGCTTTCGTGTATTTTATTTCTTTATATTTCATCATTCACTGTGGTTTTTTATTTCTCTTGTTGTGAAGCACTTTGTACTTTGTTGTGATAAGTGCTCTATAAAAAAAGTTTTATTATTATTATTAAAATAACTAATTGTAGCTGCCATTAGCTAGTTAGCTCAGTTAGCCGTGCAGCTAGCGGTCCTATTAGCTTTAAAACACTGCTTGTATGTGCATGCTTGTTATTTTGACCACTAAAAATTTTTCAACTCGTTTTCCATAAAATGTATTATGTCCTGATTTACACTATATTGACATCGTTATAAAGAATTATACATACCGGGATAGATATTTTAATCCATTTTACCCACCCCTAGTGTTGAGCCAAGCTATGAGCAATTGTGACCATTCAAGCCTTGCTAGCTCAACGAAAAAGGTTTTCCACAGAACAACATGGCAAATTACAAGATACAATTTATCTTGATAAAGTGCTGGAGGTGAGCTGATTCTGACAAACAGCAATCAGCGTCATGTGAAACTAAACTCCAAGCCACAGAGATTCAGTAACAAGTTACAACAGTAATTCTACCAAGCTGGACCACAACAACGCTGGTCAGTGCAGTTGACTCCTGCTTAGAGGATGCAATACAAATCCATCTGTTTACAGCTTTATGTAGCATGGAACAACTAAGACAGGCTATACTATACTATAGAGAAAAATGCCATAACACGTGGTTACTGTAGTAGATGTCTAGGAAGTCAACATAATGTGATTAAAAACACATTTTTTCACAGTTGACACATATATTGTACCTTAAAGAGTAACTAAACCCCCAAACCACTTTTTTCAGCTGAAAACCAATGTCTATGGGTATTTAGTAGTTTTGTTGATGGATTCAGGTCCAAATCTTGACATTTTAATGCAAAGTATTTGAAATCTACATATTATGTTATAAGTATGAATAGCGATTGCCCTCTACTGGTTGAAACCAGGCTATTGCAATTGAATTTTGCCCCCCGCCCCATCCTATTTGAAAAGTCACATGTCACACATTTCGCTGCTCTGATTGGTTGTAGGTCTGGGCCTGCATCCAGTCTACAGGTCCATCCACCAGGCTCACTGGAAAATCTGATCGAACTGTCAAACTAGGCAGTGCTGATCAAATATGAATCAAGATTCTGTTACTGCATTGCCTAATTTCCACCTCAAATGTTTTCAGAAACACATTTTAGTGTACTGTTTAGCTGTAATTTGAGAATGTTTGTGACCAGACTGCCATTTTTTTCCTGCTTGGACCAAGCACATTTCATTGCTCTGATTAGTTGTAGGTCTATCCAATTGCGCCCCCTCCCAGCACTTCACATGTTTATACTTTTTTCATGTTCTGGAGGCATTTTTTGAATTTCCAGTTTAGAGGCATATCAGCCAAAACTTTGAGGTTTAATTACTCTTTAAATGGTTGTTACAATAAATAAAATTCTGTTCTCAAAAAATAACTAAGATAAACTTTATTGTTCCCACGCATGTTATGTATCAACATTTATACGCACCGTTTGGGAAATTCCATTGTCTTACATTCGGCACTGTGCTGTTTTTAGTTTTAGAGAAAGAGTTCATCAAGCTAACAGCACTACCGATCTGCAGAGCCCAACTCGCTGCACTTTGCGGCTGGAGAAAGCTTCTCCTGGAGATGAGCAACTAACACTGGTGGCTGGGGTCCCGCTGCAGCGGATTTTTAGCTACCTAGCTAAATTCAATCTGCTTATCATAGAAACAAAACCCATGTACAGCGTTTTTCTCTCTCACCGCACAAGAGCTTCACTCCTGCGCCTTGCCAGCGCTTCTCTGCCAGAAAAAAAGTATAGCCTATGGACACAAAGCTCGATCTCTGATTTTATGAATCGATATTGGATAATTCAAATGAAGATCGATTTGAATCGGAAAATCGTTTTGTTTTTTTTTAAACCCAGCCCTATTATATTATGAATATCAATTAATATCAATATTGGTAGATGGGGTGATATGGAGACTGAAAGAGTTTACCAAGCCCCAGAGTCAGCCATTTCAATAGTTGAGATAACCACACAAGGATTTTTCATGTTTGGAAGTGATGGCACACTTGTTTGTCCTGACAGTGTCCATGCAGTTGATGCAGTCATTGTGGTTCAGTTGTTTTAGCAACAGTGGGGATATTACGGCTGTAAAATGTGGCAGACCTGTCGAGAACATTTTTATAAAGCTAAACAAAATGAGGATGAGTCATGGTAGCCCGTCAGTGAATTTCCTCATAAACCTCTCTACCTCTCAACAACAAGTGGCTCAATAATAGTAATTTAGCCTGATGGTTTCTCTGAACGACTCTGTTTCTCTGTTAATAGTGCTTTGTCTACATGAGGACAATGTATGCAGAGGCACAAATAGATCGTGTATTGCGCCGCTCCATGTCACGCTGCTCTGCCTTCCATTTCCATCACCCTTTTCTGTTTCCATTACAGTCAGGTATGCAGTTAGGTTATTGTACAGGACTGCGCTTGTAAAATTTTGCAGCTTACCATGCTGTTATGCTGCAATGCTCTTTATACATTGTCGACATATCTGTTAAAAATGTTCTTCTAGGCAAATTTTGATTATCTCAAAATACTGCTAAACAAAACAATGCTGCACTTCCTTCCTTATCAGATTTTTTGTATACTATTGCATGCCTGCTCCTGAATTCTTTTTCTCAGATGCATTGATGTTGGGTTTTAACCAATCATCAACACCATGGCTAACTCTTGTCACAGATGGTTGATTTCAAACTCTGTCACAGTGATTTGATCCCAGTGGAAGGGCAACGAAATGGCTCATCACTTGTGCCTGTGGTGACATGTTGAGATGAAAGCATCAGCTCTGTAAAGAAGAGCCATCCACTGCTGGCCAGATAAACACATTGACCTATTGGTTTATTTGTCAGCAGCAAATTTGTCACTTTGCAGCAGCAGAAACGAATGAGGTAGAAAGAACTCTGTTGCTCCAAACTGATTTCTGCTGTCTACCGCTGTGTTTTCACCGTGGATTTACATATTACACATGTTTGTTTGTTTTTTACCAGAAAACACAGGGAATTTAGTCATGAGAGAGCGCTGTCAGCTCTCTGGTAGTAACTGTGCTTCCTGTGGTTGTTTCTCAGAATGGACTTTGATGATGAAGACGGAGAGGGACCTAGCAAATTTTCAAGGTGAGACCATCGAAAGCATTCCAGTCCTGTCTGAAATGTTTAAGAACTATTTGACAAAGATAATTCAGTTTCTGTTTCAGGGTATCCACTAGTATGATAAATCAAAATTTTTGAAATTAACATATTAAAATTGTTGGATAAAATTATTCACTGCACTCTTTGATTTCAAACATGGGTTAGTACTACAGTATGCATGCACTTTACCAAACTGGAACATTATTTTTCCTTGGTTTTAAATTGGTCTTAGATTAATTTCAGATAGCATTAAAAATGTACGGAATCCCTGAGAGGCACGTGAAAAACCCCCAACAATTCTGGTGATCCATTTTCTAAATCTGATCTAAATTGTTTTCTCTTCTGTGTTTATGACTTACCAACAGGTGAAAAAAAGTTTTTTTCAGGATAATTTTTAAGTTCCTTAACTTTGTTTTGATCTGTGAAACAGGTGGGGGGAAAAAAACGTTTTGCTAGGTGAAAAAAAAAGTTTTGCCAGGATAATTTTTCTAAGTTAGTTGTTGTTTCGTCTGTGAAAACAGGTGAAAGTGTTTGTTGTTGTAATACTCATTACGGCCACAAGAGGGTGAAGTGTACCAGTACCCCATGTACATATACTGTATGTACCTTGTGTTTAGAGTGCATGGAGAAATTAAAGCTCACCTGGAAGAAAACACGAATGCTTTTAGTCCTAATTAGAACATGGGGTAGTGGTGCACTTCAGCCTATTGTGGCCGAAATGAAACACAAACACTTTATCTAATTATCCTGGCAAAACCTTTTTTTCACCTGTTCTTAGACAGACTTAGAAAATGGCTCACCAGGAAAAAAAGTCCAAATTTGTCTTTGACAACTCTGAGATACCCTATGTTTGTAACATTGATTGCTGTGTGGACACCTCATGACTTTATTTCCCTCCATCAAATATACAGTGTTCTGTTATGTATTCCTTTTTTTAAAGAGGGTCTTTCTCTGTCACTGCATCTCAACCGTCCTCACATTTAATTTATCTCAACTTGTTTTCTTCCTTCTCATATTGTGTAGTGTGTAAGTCTGTAGGATGTAAAGTAAGTGCTTTATTTCTGCGCTGACAACACGGCAGTGGATTTGTTTCTGCTAAGTTGAGTCGTGACAATGGGGAGGAGGAGCTGCTCTCTGCTGATAGCTTCATATTCATACTGTGAAAGGGTTTGCCACTGTACATACCCTGTGTACATAGATAATTCACTTCTGTCTCCCATAGCCAGGAGCTTTAGTTTACACTGCTTCTCAGTATGTGACTTACAGTGATGCACAGCTGCACAGAGACTAAATTGGAAAAGAAGGTAGAGTTGACCCACTCCAGTGTTTTTGGGGGAAGGGGTTGTGGTGCACTTTTTAGGCTGTAACATCAGCAAAGTATGAAGACAGGTGGGAGGGGGACGTTCAGACACACAACGGTACTCTTCCGTCCTCACAGCCTCGTCTTATTTTTATACTTTACTTATGGTTACCGAAGTCTGCAGATGCTGTGATTCTGCTAGAACTGGCTCTAGTATGGAAGCAAATAATAGCTATAATAATTTTAATCTTTCAAAAAAAATAATTGTGAAATTTAACGACTGCTGAATACTTCTAGTGGTTAAATGTTGAAATTGCATTTGAATGCATTGAAATATTTGACTTTGATAACCATGTATCTGAATTTATGCATTGTGTGCAGTGACCTAGTTGAAATTTAAAATAAATGAAAATAAATTACTATTCATAAATTCAGAAAGATGGTTTTTGATTGTCACACAAGGCTTACTTCCTGTTGCCAGTAGGTGGCGCAATGACTGTGACTTCTAAGTGGCATGTGTCCTCAGGCCGGGACTCAACGTGAAATTTGGGGCAGATCTGATGATGTGGAGTCGAGGTAGCACTGTTGCAAATTGTAAAACATGGAAATTCGATGCCACGGACACGTATCTTTGAACAACTTTTCATTACAAAGGCCTTTAGATTGCACTACTACTACCCAAATTTGTCGCTCGGATTAATTCTCTAGGAGTTTGTTAAAGTACGGAGCCTTTAACTAGTGAAAAATACCCTAAAATTGCACAGTAAATTCAAAATGGCTGACTTCCTGTTGGGTTTAGAGGATGGCTCCAAGAGGCTTCTTTTTTTAAGTTAAAAAGATGATACATCTGCCTCCCAAATTTCGTACATCTGGGTGAAACATAGAGTGAGGGCTACTTTGTTGAAATTTTGTAGGGGGCGCTATTGAGCCATTTTGCCATATCAGACAACAAAATACACTGTTTCTGACACATGTGCCAAGTTTCGTGAGAGTTCAAGCATCCTTAGCGCCTCAATAACAGCTTAGTTTTTCATGGTGAATAATATGTTACCATGGAAACGAAAACTTACAAGCTTTACTGTATAGCATCACCCACGTCTCAAGTCTTTTCTGCCAAGATTTGAGGTGGATATGCTTAACCTGCTAGAAGGAGTACATCAAAGTATAAAACATATAATGTCCCTATGACTATGACTGAATATTGGCATGTAGATATCTTCAGGGCGGGTAGGGATAGGGACTCCTATCAAACATGTGAAGTTTGGGACAGATTTGATCATGTACAGTCCAGTTACAAAGTACTTCCTGTTTCATGGCAAACATGGCGCGGACACGGCGCTCAACTTATGAACAAACTTTGAAGAACTTTTTATCCCGAAGGTCTTTAGATTGGACTGCCCAAATTTGAAGTCGATCCGATTAATTCTGTAGGAGGAGATTGTTAAAGAACTGAGTAGCCCTAGCACCTAATTTTTATGATGAAAGACGGCAAATTGTTATTAATAGAACTTTGAACTACAATAGGTCCTCTCGGTGCTCGGGACCTAAATATTAATAATGTAAATTCAGTGTGGTATGTAGATTTCAACATTAACTATTCAGTAGTGGTTAAGTTTTACAATTAGGTTTTCAATTGCTTATGAGACTCAACTGCTGTTATTTGCTTCCATAGTGTAGTAGGGCAGCAACATGCATGGTCAGACCATCAGACAGGCAATGAACAAATCTAGTTTATTTAATGCAGTTTAACCCAGGTGTTTAAACCACTTATTTCCCCCAAATGTCCATTATGCTGTTATCATCCATTTCAATGTTAAAAAAGGAGTAAATCTGAGTGTTTGTCGAAAACCTGAATGATTGTCTGACACCCCTGTGTGGCTGCCTTACTCACGTTTCTGTTGTAAAGCTAAATCCAGTGATGTCACCTCGTCCTGAGGTGTCAGCAGTTAAGTTTAGGAGTTAATAATCAATATGAATGAAGGCCACAACTCTGAAAATAACCCAGAATGTAAGAAAATAATTTCTTTGTAACTTGTCCTTACTCAAAGTAGAACAGAATCATTTTATCACTGCACCAGTTACACCAGCCATTGGCAGCCTGTTTTGTCCACTTTTGCCCATGTTGTTACCATCAAACTTTGAACCATCTACTCTCATGCATTAATATGTCACAACCATTGCATGTAAGGAGTATGGATAGTGACGCTGCTACATAAAGCTTTTCATCTGTATATGTGCACTGTTACATGCTGTGTCCTCTCTTCTCTGTAGGTATGATGATGATCAGATTCCTGGTGGGGATAAGGAGAGATACGCCAGGTAGGCCTAGCCAGCTGGGGCCACAGAGGATTTTCCATTGACTCAGGCTCAGGGATCAGCAGACTACAACCTCCACACTTTACACCTGTTCTGATTCGACCAAATTGAGATACTAACAACTGGTGCCAAAAATATCAGAATAGGGTTTGTATACCCATATATTAGGTATTGACCATCAATATAAAAGTTCTTATGAGACTACAATTAGTTTGTCAGTATGTTTTATAGCAGATGTCTGGCCACAGAAACCATTCCTCTGTGGTGAGGGAGTAGTTTACACAACAGGTGTACAGCTGTCAGGAGGGCTGGGCGATATTAACGCTGATCGGTAAATTGCGTGACAATGTACTAACAACAAATTATATTACAGAAATTAAGCTCTTTCTAACCAATCATATCGCAGTTTTTCAGGAACAGCCCACTTTCCAAAATAGGCACAGCAGGGTTCTTTGAGTTAGCAAAACTGACTAGATGATGTTTTGGTATCAGGAAATTCTGTGTTGTTACAGAAAACAACAGCTCAACAGTCCCATCTACCTTAAACGTAAAGAGCTGTATTGGATAAATGAGGAAACAAAGATGTCAGTGGTGTGGTGATACTTTGGCTACTTAGAGCCCCTTTTGGACACAAAGTGGTTGAGACAGTCCCAAAAGAAAGAATGATGATGTATATTGTTTATTCTGCCAGAAATTTGTGTAAATAAAGATGGGAAATACCACAGACTCAGTTCATCACCTGAAGCATCACCATCCAGAGTAAAAACACTCAGTGTCAAACACCAGCAATTAGACACATCCCCTTGAACAAACAGCGAGGCACTCTGAGAAACACGCCAGCAACAAACTGCAACATTACCATCTGCTTTTTTGGCATTGTACCCTATGGGCAATAAATGAATAAATAAAAAAAACACATTAGACATGCTATTTTTCTTTTCAAATGGTACAAACACATTGTGCAGAAATGTATATTCACAAATTAGGGATTCAAACTAATGAACATAATTGACCCAATATATAAGCTCCCTGGGTGCAAACATTTCACATTGGGGAGATTTTTTTTAAATTTTTTGTATAATTTATTTTTGTAAACAGAATTTCTGTTTGCAATTCTTGGTCATTTTCAGGTACTGAGTCTACTACCAGCAAATTATACGCTTAAGGGAATCTTAAAGTTCAACAGAAATATTGACTTGATTTCTATCATGATATATATTGATACTGACTGATATGGGGGAAAAAATATTGTGGTATAATTTTTTTGCCATATTGTCCAGCCATATGTGTCAGTCTGTGAAACCTGCAGCGAAACATAATGCCTGATTGAGCTGCTAACACAACTAGAGTTTCATTTGGATTTTTCTCCCTGATAAGAATAACATTTGAGGAGAAACAACAATTTGTGGGCTTTTAATTAATTAGAAACCCTTTTATGTTTGTGTCGGTTTATTATTATTATTATTATTATTATTATTATTATCATTTGTTGTCTGCCAAATTCGGCTTGGCTCATATTCCCCTGAGCTTGAATGAGGTAGAAACACGAAACTTGGCCCAATAACTGCTTCCACAGAAATATGAGCCCAATCGGCTACATTGTGGCGCTGTAATTAAAGCCCAAAAATGCAATTTTGAAGAGGCCAAGCCCCTCACACCATAAATCTGAATGTCTTGAAATTTCTCTCACGTCCAGCTCAATGTGCTCCACAAGAAAGCCTCTTGGACCACTAAAGTCTGCTTGACTAGATTTTCTGCCATTTTTAATTTTTTGAAAAACACATTTTTGACATCTACACCTAAACCGTAGGTCTGATTGCTACCAAATTGGTGGATCATCACTGGACGAAGCTTATCAAAAGTTGTATAAAGCTTGTTGATATTCTATTTCCTTCAAATCAACCACTAGGTGGTGCTACAAGGGCAAAAAATGTGCATGGCATAACACGAATCAGACTATGAATCAGAAATTGTTTGTTTTCTCCATTCTATTTGTGAAAATGCAAAAAAGGGAGATTTCACTGCTTTTGTCTAGGCCACATTTGACCAGGTCCAGATCAAAAGCTTTAAACTTCTAACGGTCTGTGTTGACCTGAACCCCGGAATTGCTGCTTGCTGCTAGATTTTATTTTTGACATTAAAATTCCCCAAAATATTAGACATTAGACAAAAATGTATTGGCAGCTTCAGACCTCAGTGAAAAGTGTCAATTTGTATATTATATAGGGGATTTTTCTCTCAGACTAAAACAAATAGGTGCAATCTTTTCAGAAATACAGAGTGGAAGCTTCTAAAAGCCTTTTTTGGCATTACCTTGTCTGTTCCTCCTACCATCTGAAGGAAATTCTCCTCAATCAAAGTCAAATTTCATATGAAAGCCCTTGCTGGCTGACCTACATTGTTGTAAGCACTTAACTTTCTGTAAGTGAAAACTCAAACCCAGAAATGCAACTCAAAATAAATGAGCAGTTGACCTCAAGTTGACAAGCAATTTTATTCAACGATACAGCTTCAGTTGTAAAATGTTGATCCTGACAATTTATTACAGATTCCAGACAATATACTGTCAATTGTAAAGAGTGAGATGTAATGGTAAAATCCTCCTCTAGCATTTAAATTTAGACAAACAGATCATAGGTTGTGGTTTAGGGATACTGACAAAACCTGTGTTAAAGCACAGTCAGAAGACTGGAGAGGTATTGGAGAGAAATCATGATGTATCATAGTTGTTGATTATTTGTTCAAGCAAGGCTGGCAAGTGGTTCCCAGTCTGTAACTTCTTCAAGCATCTAACTGTTCTTTTCTCTGTTTTAGAGAGAACCACAGTGAGATTGAGCGACGCCGGCGCAACAAAATGACCCAGTACATCACTGAGCTGTCAGACATGGTCCCTACCTGCAGCGCCCTGGCCCGAAAACCTGATAAGCTGACCATCCTGCGTATGGCTGTCTCCCATATGAAATCCATGAGGGGCACTGGCAACACGTCCACTGATGGGGCCTATAAGCCCTCCTTTCTCACTGAACAGGTACTGTACTGTCAGAGACCCAGAGCTCTATCACAGAGGACTATAACATATTCACTGTCCTTGCACTTTTTCTTGTTATATTTTTATTTACCACTTTGATTCATAGTGATTTTTGCACTGTAATGCAGCATACAGCCGATTATAAATAGAAATCCTACATTTTAACTCCTTCCTATCCCTACACATCCTTAAGACAGTTCCAGTGTTTAATCAATTTACATGTCTTTGATCTTACTGTGTGTGTGTGTGTGTGTGTGTGTGTGTGTGTGTGTGTGTGTGTGTTTGTCTGTGTGCTCATGTACCTTTCTGCTCCCTGTAGGAACTAAAGCATCTGATCCTGGAGGCGGCGGACGGCTTCCTGTTTGTGGTTGCTGCAGAGACGGGTCGGGTGATCTACGTGTCGGACTCGGTGACACCGGTGCTGAACCATCCCCAGTCAGAGTGGTTTGGCAGCACTCTGTATGAACAGGTCCACCCTGACGACGTGGACAAGCTAAGGGAACAGCTCAGCACTTCAGAAAACTCCATGACAGGTAGAAGAAGTACTGTCACTAAGAATGCTCCTTCAGCTGAACATTTTGCTCAACATTTTTTCTGTTTTTGTAAATTATTGTCTTGCAAAAGGTCTCACAGGAGCAGCCGAGAGTCCTTATAACCACCTGTCATACACAACACAGAGACAGACACAAGTACAACCACTTAGACTGCAACTGCGCTCACTTTTTTAAACAAATAATGCCAAACTCTATCCTTTGTCATACAGTCAGTTGCCTATAGTATGCCTATGCCTAGCTTAATTCTCTACCTGTTCCGCTGTTGATTGTTCATCAGTTTGCTGCTGGAACCTTTGTTTAGCTATTCTGCAGTTCTGTAACATACTGTCAAATTATTTGAAGCCATATTAACCATGCTGCAGTGCAGTTTTTTTCATCTGTCAGAATGATGGACTGCATTTGGAATCGACCTTTTTCACAGCAGACATTTTGACTTGCAATAGCAGGAAAAGCACAGGTGAAACAAATATTAACGTTAATGATAACTCAGTCCCATTACGTGTCCCAGTAAGCCATGCCAGTGAGCCACCATTCACAATACCAGGACCTTGGAACTAGCTCACCTAAATGGAATGCAGTTGTTTTTAATGTTATCAATTACACCTATGCTTTTTCTGCTATGACATACCAACTGACAACTGTTTGCTGTGAGAAAGATCTATTATTATTCAGACAGCTAATTCTAAGTTAATGGAGACCATGTGTGTAAGTGAAATGTGTTAATCTTCTCATATCAAACAATAATCATATTCTGTGATCCAGTTGCAGCTACATAGTATTTTTTCATTCCTTTCCTAGTGGAAGCTCAGCTCTTTTGTTGTGCGACAGTTGTTGACAGAGAGTAGTTTTCACATGATGCACTGTTAAGGGTTACTGGCAGCGTTTTGAGGGAGTTTTACTTTTGTCAGAGTCTTTGGTGTATGCGTCCATTTTAACAAATGTAACAATTCACATAGACTCTGAGAGATGTGCTGGTGATGCAACCCTCCGCACTTTTTTTACACCCTGGGTCTACGTTTTTTCCCTTCTGGCGCACTTAGTGAAGCATAATTTCGACAGGCAGCTGGTAAAATTGCACAAATCTCCGTTTGTCTATATGTTATGAACTTGTTAACAATATGCACTCAGTTTATTAGGTACACCTAGCTAAAACTAATGTAGTCTAATACAGCAGTCATGCAATAAATCCCACCTTTATGAAGGTTATAATATTCTGTTTTTGTTGAGAGGTGTTGATTAAACTTTATGGTCATATTGGAGGCTGTAGTTTGTGGTGCTGTTGAATTATATTGTGGTCTTGAGGTTTCAAAAATTAAAAAAAGTAATTAGACCAAATTATATATCACAATGTGAAAACAGATTGGTACCTCTCTTGGTGGCTGTTAAATTTATTGGGAAAAAACGATAAAATCAACATGGCCATCAGAATCTCTTGCTCCTGACTGTTTTGAAAAGACAAAACAGGATTTACAGTAAATCATCTATCAAAATGGTAGCCCAAAGGATTTATTAGAAATGCATTAGATGTCACATTCTGTAGTCAGCCCTGAACGTTGTCAACTGCTGTGCAATGTTGTGCCGTTGAGCGGAATCGGCTGGTACCTGGATACAGCTAATCTCACCTGGCTAAACAGACACCGGTCCAGTCCAAACCAAGCCTGATTGTCCTACATGACTCAGATTCTTTCAAGCTTAACTGAGCTGAACTTCAGAATAGTGTATGTCAAAAGGCTTATTCTGTAATCAAATGTAATTGAAAAATATATGGTAAGGGCCTCACATTTGGAGCCTAACCTACACCGATTTTACACATCAACATCAGTAGTCATGAGAGGTCCCGCATGTGAAACCAGTTGTATAATGTCTTCTGTGGCCGTGGATGAGCTTAGTCAAGTTTGCAAATAACCCTGATGATGTCATCAGGGTTATTTTCTATATGCTGTAGAAAAGAGTTACATACTGGAGGTGTGGGGTTTGAAAGACGTGACCATGAAAGATGAGATGTTGACCAGGGTCTAGTGCAGGTGTCTCAAATTACCCGGGCCCCACTGGCCCTGTTGAACTCTCTTGGGGCGATCCACAAAAAAGTCCCCGCCAGTCTTCTTTTTATGTTTTTTCAAGCTCTGCACTGGGGGAGAATCAAAATGGGAAAAAATAAGAAATTAAATATCTGGCCTCATGTTACAATAAATTCTAAACATGTTAGGGGTCCAAATCTGGCCCTTGGGCTGGTAGTTTAAGACCCCTGGTCTAAGAAAAGATGTTATTAAGCTGCATTGTGGGAAATGGAGGATCCAGTTATTTTGGAGGGGCTAAAAGTCTGGATATCTCGGCCTCTGCTTCAATTTTGACCATTGATTGTTATTCTGTTTCTCCCCAACTTTATGGAAGTGCAATATTAAATCACTGGAGTGTCCCTTTGATGAAATAAGGCTCATGTAACTTATATAAACTCAGACTAAGGTCACATCAGGTTAAACAGCGATTATAAACTCTTATCAAGGGATTTCGCCTCTGTGTTTAATCTACTCCTCCATATCTTGTAAATTTCACGTTACATGATAATTCTAAGTATTGTATTATAAGGCACTGAGGTTGAAAGTGACATTTAAAATGTATAAATGCATGCTCATAGTGCTCACTAGAGGGCAACATTGTCTTGTTAAATCCCTTCCTCTTCATGGAGCCTCTGAGTTTGTATTTGTATCTGTCAGTCTTTCCATCTGACTCCAGAGGCCCTCTGAACCAGACTGAATACACAGCAGTGCCATGAAATCCACATAATACAGTAATCTCCATGTAGAGCTGTGACAGATGAAAATATGCATACGAGCATGCACACATACACAAGCACATACACAGTCTTTGAAGTCCCAGCATTTCTCAGAGTTAAGTTTCATTCAGTGGAACTAAAGCAGTATGTTTTGGAGACTCTTTCTCCTTCCTCTGCTGTTCACTGTTTGAATTTTGTTGTGTGCCAGTTGCAGGACTGCATGTTTTTCCAGCTCACTGACATGGAAGAACAGAACAACATTAATCAGCCAGAAATGAAACAAGTGAACTGCGAACCAGTTGTTGCTGTCTATAGTTCATTGTTGGAATAATAAGTGATCCATTTACTGTTTTGGAATCTTTTTGGGTAGCATTAATAGAGTGGTGATCAATGCATTCTCTTAGCTAGTACTTGATATTTGCCTCTCATATTTTTTATGACTCAAAATAGGCTCTGTTCTGCTCTCTGAGGAAAAAGTCTATGTACAGTTTTGCCTGTTATGACACATTCAATTTTGATGACATCATTTTGGTGGATTAGCACCTCCTTCAGCAAGGTAGACAGTTTAAAGCAGGTTCCTCACTGTCAATCTTAAGGACGTGGTTAGCCTAGCTTAGCAAAAAGACTGGAAGCATGTGGAAACAGTTAGCCTGGCTCTGTCCAAAGTAAAAAAAAAAATGAATCTCACTAATTAACATATTGGATCTCGTTTGTTTAAGCTGTACACAGACAGAAAAAAAAAATTATTAAAATTAAATGTGTGGCTTTACAGTGACTTGAATGCCTTACATGCTGGAACTATTTCTCTGTAAATAGTGTTGGTTGCCAGATACAGTTGCTGAGCACTGTTTTTACAGACTGAATAGTACAAACCATGACTAGTAAACCAGTGCTGAAGTATGTAATATTGGTTCACCTGGTTGAGTTCATCTTTAAAGGGGCAATATGTAATTAGGCCAGAATATTATTTTTCAAACATTCAAACAATGAACTAACCTTATCAACAGAATGTGAAGAAGTAACGTCATGTTAATGACATCAGTGTATTGTGTTGCACAGATATCTACTGAAATTAGCATGCTAAACCGCTAGCCCCAGGCTCATTCCAGTCTGTCCTGTGTTGTAATACCACTTGTTCCTCGAGAGGCGATAGTATAGCTTAGATAGTTCCAGCTGAGAGGTGTGGGCCAGCGGCAAGTTTGCTACATTATACAAGGTCTCTTAGCTTTTTTTAGTCTACTGAATAAATAAATAAATAAAATAAACTGACAAAATGTCAAAGCTGCTGATCGTGGTTCCGTTAACTGCTCACCCAGCTCCGGTTCTGCTGCCTGTTCCGGACTCAACTAATAGAATCGCTAAGTTAGTTGCACAGCTAACAGAGCTAACTAGCTAATGGCAGTTAGCAGCAGTTATGACCTGATTTGCTGCCAACCTATTATTTTGGAGTATGAATTCAACAGGTGGAGAGTAGTCTAACTGACTGGGAGTAAGAGATGTTTTCCTGAAGTGTATGAGAAGTGTAAAAATATTTTCGGTTCATTATGATGGGGATGTGTGACAATTTATATTTGGCCGTGCTCTACAGTGACCACCAACCACATCATCAAGAAGAAGATGTGTTGGAGAAAAAATAGGTGAGGAACAGCCACCTCTACAATGCCCTTAATGCAAGTAAATCGTGCATAACCAAAATTGAACATAGGCTATGTTGACAGCAGTGACAAATCTGATCCATGTAGTTTACAATTGCTACAAAAAAATGTAGACCCAATGCATAAGTTAGTTAAGGTCAGTGCTAGCAACTAGCTGTCTTCGACTGTGTCAGTGATCAAACCAAACAGCCAATCAAAGGTCATGGTCAGTATTCAAAGTGACCAATACCCCTTGCTCGCGGGACCGCATTTGTGCACGTGGAGCAATGCTACATCGCGAGGGTGCTTTTCCATACGCGGATACTGTTCTGTGCGCTTGTATCACGTGCACAAACCTGGTTTTTATGTGTACGGGCTTTGAGACTAATTCAATTCCATAGGCTTTAGACACATCAAAAATGGCTACATTTGTGCATTTTCCCACACTCACACCATGTCCTGATCATGCTCTGAATGCCTATCAGTCATATGCATGATACACTATTTTACAGTCTTGTATAATAGAACATAAACATGTAATTTGATAGCCATAAAACATTGCATTCTGAAATTATGGATTGTATTTCTGACTTTGAACATCATCTTACCTTAGGAAGAGCAGTATTTAGGGGCTTCGACAGAGCACATGAGGAAATCTGTCTGCTGCATCTGTGTCTGTCGCCTTCAAAATGATTAAAGCTGCATAGACATATGGAGTATACATTTTTTTGAAAGCACTAATTAAAGCAGAAAGAGAAAACCATGAAATGAAATCCTTAGGATCAAATTGATTGACAAAGTCAAGAAAAATTTGAACGATACAATAAAGCACCTGTGAGATATGACAACAAGTATTCCTCTGGGGTCTGCGGGTACCCCAGTTGGTAGGATGAGGGATAACATGTGCAGCAGGCAAACAATAGGAATAGTTGTACACAGTTGTAGATGTCGAATTACGTTTAATAAAATGCTTATCAAAATATACATTTTTATTGAACATATAATACAATACAAATAATGTCAGTGTCAATAAACAAGAAGTCTCAGTGGCATAAGTCATTGTTGACCCGTCCTTGATTGTTTGCACGTATATATATATATATATATACACACACACACACACACACACACACACACACACACACATGTGTATACGTATGTATACACCTGCTTCCAGTGTCCAGTTCCCCGACATTTTTACAGTGAGTTCTGTTTTGGATTCTTTGTCTCCCGTGGTTGGATTCTGGATTTTGTAATTTGCCTGCTCCCTATTGAACTGTTTTGTCACCTTGGACTCACTTCCCTGCTTCCACCACTGCCAGCCGATAACTTATCTGCCTTTTGCCTTTTGCCTGTTTGTTGAACCGTCTCCTACCGGTCTGTCTACCTGTACCTGCCTGCATACCACTTCACCCAATAAACACTGTAGTCATCCGGCTACCTCATCCTCATACCGCTTCCTGATAATCTGCTTTTGGGTCCACATACCACTACACATCATATGACAGCAGCCTGTTCCTCAGGTCAGTCTTCACGTGTAAATACATTAACAATCACTTGACAATTAGTAGGCGCGGGGCTAGTGGATTAGAGATTTGAGAGAAATCAAACAATAAATCTGATTACAGAGTACATTATTTATGGTGGAGAAGTCTCGCTCACAGTTCACAATGGAGATTGCTTAATCAGGGCTGGATAGAGCTGTCCCCACGCATCAATTTGTGATGCCAGCTTCTCCGTAAAGTGCTGCTGGTCCATGTCCTGAAACACATTAAACAGAACCTTATTCTAGGCTACAGGATTATTCTGTAAAGATCATTCTAATGAGATTCATGTGTTACCTTGAATGCCCTAATAAAGATGTGCTGCTTGAATGATGACCATTCTTGCGGCACCTGGTTGTCTGCCTGGAGGAATTTACTGGACAGCAGCTTCAGATTGGCTGCATTGAGGGCTTCCTCATCCAGTACTGCCTGGGGTCTAAGGACATAGAAGGACCACAGACGGTCCAGGTTCTCAAACCTCATTTGTATACTGTCCAGCATGCCATCAAGATAGGGCTTCATTACCCAATATTAGCAAAAGCAAAAAGAATTGTCTGTTACACAGCATTTTGCAGTTGTTATAAGATATATACCTGGCCACAACATCTAGGCATAGGCCTAATGTTATATTCATTAATAAATCGTGAATTTGCTCCAATATTTGCTACTGACGTTTCTTTCTGATGTATGACTATGCAGTTAGCTAAAGAACAGACTTTCTATAAAGACAAAGAGGGTACCCCCTTAGATAAAGAGGTGTGGCCTACCTTTGAGCTGTTCAGTGTCATCTCTACATCTTCGCTGAACTTCGCTGCCTTATTTTTTCTCACACGATTTGCGTCAAGTTCTGCCCTACGGTGCTGTGATTACTGTTATGAATGTCACTAGTGTTGCTAGCTGAAAATGCAGCTATTAATTAATGTGTTTTTGCCGCTGTGTCTTCCTGGTTGTGGTTTAATTCATTAGTGGAAATGTGATGATGTGACTTTATTCTCCCAACTGACTACAGTGTCATACTGAGCTGTGAGAGAGGTTATTGCTACACATTTGCTCCAGTTCTGATTATAAAAAATTATTGGCCAGCTTTGACATAGAACAATCAGGACACAGGAATCAAACAAAAGCAAAGGTGTAACACTACACAGCTTCAGTTTTGTCTCCTGATGGGCCAGATAGTGCTTTCTCATCATTTCATTCCCTTGTTCCTGATTAAATGTCCAAAAACCACAACTGTTGAACTTTGATTATAGACTGAATAGGTGTGTGTGCTTGGGCCTTTTTTTCTCTCAGCCCAGTAAACACATACTAGACCATTTGCATTTCCTTCCGGTTTGCTAATAAGAATACAGGTAGAAGTAAGAAGTAAGCGGCTGTTTGTTGTGTAGGAGAAAAAGTAGTGAATACGAGAATAAACATTCTCCACCATTTAACATGTAGTTAAAATTTTGCTCAGTTTTACACTAAACTGTTTCTCTTGATCAATCAAGAGATAATGCACAAATTTGCTTTGTGTGGGAATTAACCTGAAATCAACGGAACGGATACATAAAGTGACTGAATGTAAGTTACAGTAGTTACAGAAAATGATCTTTATACATGAAACATTTATTATGCACACAATGAAAAACTACTAGACACACAAAGGAATGGATAAATGTAAACTCAGTTTGTTCAGTTCTAACTTCATCATGTTAGAAGCTGCTAGGGATTCAGTTGATTCTCCCGGGCCTGCCAGGGGGGGTCTGAGGAGAGGCCGGGACTACAGAGCTGGAGGAGATGTGCAGGAAAAGGTAGAGGCCAAGTGAGCTGGTTTATGAGTCAGAGGCCAAATGCAGGTTGTTTAGGAGAGGGCATCAGTTTTCTGTGGAATAGTTAAAATTGTTCATCATTATCATAATAATCCTACAGTGGTAAATTAGTCTTTACTGGTTTACGTGTTGATTTTACCTGTACACTTGTGTTACCCAATTTTAATTTGATCTGCTGTTTGTGTATTAACAGGACGGATTCTGGACCTGAAGACAGGAACAGTGAAGAAGGAGGGACAGCAGTCCTCCATGAGGATGTGCATGGGCTCCCGACGCTCCTTCATCTGCCGCATGAGGTGTGTGTGACTGATTAAGTGATTTTGTGAAAGTGTTGGGGTTTTTTTTTTTACTCAGGCCATCGCTGAGCAGTCCAACAAGCAGTCCAAGTGTTATATTATCTTGTGTTATTTAAACTCAAGACACTACATTTACAAAACTTCTAAATGTTATATATTTAGGTCAGAGAATAGTCTGGTTGCACATTCAATTCTAATAGTGTTACACTAGTTTTAAATAAAGATAGATTTTGTTTGTTAAATTGGTTTAATTTGTAAGTGTTACAATTCCTTAAAATTCATGTATCTTGGTGAAGCTCACAGAAATAATGAGTATACTCTCGAGATGTAATTTTTCAGCAGTGCTAATTATGAATCATTGTGCCAGTAATAGATTTAGATAATGACTCATTAAAATTAATTAGATGTGACATCATAAAATGAAACATGTTGAAACTCTGACAAAAGGTCACTTCAGCTTTGCAACAGTAAATGGGAATCAATTGACATGCTAGCAAGCTGAAATGGTACACAGTGGTAAAAAGCAGGGGTTCATGTAATGTGGCAGGCAGTCAGCAGTGTGTAGCTCAAAAAGTGACAGCCATTAGACATTTACAAAGACATGAATGGCAGTTTTCTTTCAGCTGCTTCCTACACAGAACATTCAATAGTCCTGCTGAGCTGTTTTTAATTAGCCCCACAGACAATTTTAAAATAGTGTTTCATATGCGATTGTGTTTTGGTGTTCAGGCTATTATTCCCACAATTTATCATAATATGGATGTCTTTGTAGAACTACCAGGGTGAGTCAGAGGTAGAGGAGGAAACTAAATGGAGATACTAACAGAGGTAAAAAGTAGGGTTGAGCAATAGGTTTTAAATAAAAATTACAATATTAATGATTATTTTTACGATAATGTATATAAATGTGGGGATGTCCTGATCAATTTCTTTTGACCTCGATCCTGACATAGTCCTTTAAAATTGGGTATCTGCTGATACCGAATCCGATCCGATACTTAAATAGTGATTAAATATGTATCTGACACATTGAGCCGCTGCAGCTATTAAATCTGACACAACTTATTTTTCAGGAGCTACTTGATCCAAATACTTGTGGTCGTGGTTAAAAATATTAAGTTTATAAGCAGAGCATAAGGATATGAATGAAAGATTAACTGGGAGAAAACTCCTGAAATTGATATGAAGCGATCGACTAGAGAGAAGACGCATCACTCTGTTGGAGTTGTGGGAACTACAAAAACACTCAGTCCACTCGCATTTGTACAGTGGTGTTACAAAGTGGAGGTTCTTCCCTCACAAATGCTCTTTGGCCGAATACAGACACCAGCTGGCAGAGAGCACTTTAACCTGTCATCAAGTTACTCATGGTATTAACATTAATTGGCGACAACAGATATGATCTACCACCGGCGGCATTTATTTTAACTGGCAGAAGTGACGGTCAGCGCTCACTAAAAATGAGAAGCTCCTATCTGAATGTTTCGTACACTGATCTTTGCCAATAAGAAAAGAGATAGCGTATTTGTTAGCGTCTAAGCTTAGCGAATTCTTGAATTTTGCCAAACTCAGTGTCTGAACTGAGAGTCACTCACCACAGTGCCCAAATAATATTTTTCATTCACACACTAATTTTCACTCTCATATACAGTGGAACGCTGCACTGAGTCTGGCTGTTGTACAGGAGAGCAGTACACCTCAGCCTGCAACACCAGCAGGCAGAGGTGGAAAACACAGTAGAGTACAGTAAAGAAAGGATTGGAATCTGATCAGCTTTATTTTAGCTGATAACAATCCATAAAAATATGCCTGGATCGGCCCTGATACTGATCCATATGATTGGCCCAGAACATCTCTAGACAAATGTGCACATAATCACTTTGAATATCAATTTGGATATTTTGTGCAACAAACTATTCTGCTGATATGGATTACCGCTAAAAACAGACTTTAAACACATGTTAAACCAATGCTTCAATTGCTGATTTTATTAGTTTTGATTCATGTTTTGCCTAATAATAATAACACAATATTAGATATTTTCCACTGCAAGACCTACCAAACTGCAACATGGGGCTTTCCATAACCTAAACTTTTAAAAACCTTGTGAGGCTTTGGTACAAGGTTCTTCTTTGTGTTTCCAGTATTTTACAACATCCTGTCGCCACCCAGGAGAACCACCTCAATCTTGAGAAATATATATCATCATCAGTGACATCATACATCAGCAAATGTGTTGATCATATGGTCATCATGTGGTGGTCATCATATGGTGATCACAAAGACAATAAAATCATTACCGAACCAGAAAGCCTGAATTAATGGAGAGGTGAGGGCCCTATAAAATAAAAAATATATATAGAAAATAAAATATAGCTATGTAGGGTTTTGGTTGCGCTGCTCCGCAGATGTAATGGGACACACACACCTTCCAAAAAGTTCAACTTTTGTCTCGTCAGTCCACAGAGTATTTTCCCAAAAGTCTTGGGGGGGTCATCAAGATGTTTTGACAAAAATGAGACGAGCCTTAATGCCTTAATGTTTTAATGTTAGTGGTTAGTCTCTTTCTTATGGTGGAGTCATGAACACTGACCTTAACTGAGGCAAGTGAGGCCTGCAGTTCTTTGTTGTTGTGGGGTCTCTGAATTGCTGAAGAACAAAATGAAATCTTTGGAGTGGCCTAGTCAAAGTCCTGACCTGAATCCTATTGAGATGCTGTGGTATGACCTTAAAAAGACAGTTCATGCACAAAAACCCTCCAGTGTGGCTGAATTGCAACAATTCTGCAGACTGTTGGAATGCTACTACTCCAGTAACCCTAGTCAGAGGGGTTACATGCACAGGATGTGGGATGAATGGTTACTTCGAAACCCACAATCAAGGCTTACGGCGAAGCAACTAGTAGCTCAGTGTTCCAACATCCACAAGCGGCAACTGCTATCACAACTTGAGATTGACGAGGTACAACACAAATGCTACGGCAAGGGGGAGCCAGGACTACAGGTCAGAGGGGAGCAACCAGCAGCTCCCCAACCAGAGATTGGGTACGAAGCCCCAAGAGAAATCACGCTGAACGAGGCAGCGACTGACCTGAAAGATAAGATCATGGCGAGGATGAATACAAGGCAACCCCGACGCCAACTACAACGGCTAAGTGAAGTACCATCAGAAAGTCTCCTAGAAGATGTGAATGCAGCATTGAGAGCGATCCCTACCACAACCATCACTGAAACCAATGAGCTGATATACGCCTCAGCAGCAGTGATCCTAGAGATGCTTGGCTACAAGAGCAACCATGGGAGCCATGAGAGACAATACCCACCATGGAAACGAAGGTTGGAGGCAAAAATCAAGGAGGCCCGGAGAGAAGTGAGCCAACTGACAGAGGCTGAGAGAGGTGTAATGAGAAAGCAAGTACCCAAGAAGTACAACCAGATGCCCATACCTGAAGCACTCGAAACTGCCAAACAAAGGCTCCAAGCCTTGGCTAGCCGCCTAAAGAGATACACGAGAGATAATGAAGCCAGAAGAATAAACCGGCTGTTCGCAACTCAACCTGCGAAAGTGTACGCTCAATGGCAGGGTAATAACAGCAGAGCAGACCCACCAAGGCTGGAAACAGAACAGTACTGGAAAAGTATTCACCATCACAGCGGCAGACATCCAAGAAAGAGTCTCAGGTATGAAGAACTGGACAGCACCGGGCCCTGACAGGATCCACACCTACTGGCTAAAGAAGCTCACTGCACTCCATGAGCGCCTAGCAGCACAAATGAACCAGCTGCTAAGAGATGGTACACACCCTGAATGGCTTACCGAAGGGCGCACAATCCTGATCCTGAAGGATCCCGCAAAGGGTACAATCCCATCCGACTATCGGCCAATAACCTGTCTCTCCACAACATGGAAGCTCATGTCAGGCATCATCGCGGCTAAGATAAGCGGCCACATTGAGCACAGAAGGCATTGGCAGAGGAACCAGAGGAGCCAAACACCAACTCCTGGTTGACAGAACAGTCACCCAAGACTCCAGAGCCCGACACACCAACCTGTGCACTGCCTGAATTGATTACAAGAAAGCATATGACTCAATGCCGCACACATGGATCACTGAATGCTTAGAGATGTACAACATCAACAGGACTCTAAGAGACTTCATTGCGAACTCGATGAGGCTGTGGAAAACCACCCTTGAGGCCAATGGCAAGCCACTTGCACAAGTATCCATCAAATGTGGCATATACCAAGGTGATGCTCTGTCCCCACTGCTGTTCTGCATAGGACTGAACCCCCTCAGCCAAATAATCAACAAGACTGGCTATGGATACCGACTCAGGAACGGGGCCACCATCAGTCACCTCCTCTACATGGATGACGTCAAGCTATACGCTAAGAGCGAGCGGGACATCGACTCACTGATCCACAGTCATTCGGGCTTGAGAAGTGCAGTCGAATGGTGACAAAGAGAGGGAAGGTAGTCCACACAGAAGGGGTCTCACTCCCAGAAGGAACAATAGCAGACATTGAGGATGGTTACAAGTACCTTGGAATACCACAGGCAAATGGCAACCTCGAAGAGGCAACAAGGAAGACGGCAACGGCCAAATACCTCCAACGAGTAAGGCAAGTCCTAAGAAGTCAGCTCAATGGCAAGAACAAGGCCCAGGCAATAAACAGCTACGCCCTGCCAGTGATCAGATACCCTGCGGGAATAATAAGGTGGCCAAAGGAAGAGATACAGACCACAGACGTTAAGACGCGAAAGCTCCTCACCATGCATGGAGGGTTCCATCCCAAATCCAGCACCCTGAGACTGTACGCTAGCCGTAAGGAAGGCGGCCGTGGACTAGTGAGTGTGAGAGCCACTATCCAGGATGAAACATCCAAGATCCACAAGTACATCCAAGATAAGGCCCCAACAGATGACGTGCTCAGGGAATGTCTCAGGCAATGGGGAACAGAGGAAGACGTGCTGGAGGAAGGACCATCATGGGAGGACAAACCCCTACACGGGATGTACCACCGCAACATAACTGAAGTGGCTGATATCAAGAAGTCCTACCAATGGCTAGAGCGGGCTGGATTGAAGGACAGCACAGAGGCACTCATCATGGCTGCACAGGAGCAGGCCCTGAGCACCAGAGCAATAGAGGCCCAGATCTACCACACCAGACAAGACCCAAGGTGTAGGCTGTGCAAAGAGGCCCCTGAGACAATCCAGCACATAACTGCAGGGTGTAAGATGCTGGCAGGAAAAGCATACATGGAGCGCCATAACCAAGTAGCTGGCATAGTGTACAGGAACATCTGCACTGAGTATGGACTGGAAACCCCAAGTGGGAAACACCTCCAAAGGTGGTAGAGAATGACCGAGCCAAGATCCTGTGGGACTTCCAGATCCAGACTGACAGAATGGTAATGGCGAACCAGCCTGACATCGTGGTGGTTGACAAACAGCAGAGGAAAGCCGTTGTGGTTGACGTGGCAATACCAAGCGATGGCAACATCAGGAAAAAGGAACATGAGAAATTAGAGAAGTACCAAGGGCTCAGAGAAGAGCTGGAGAAGGCCTGGAAGGTGAAGGCAACAGTGGTACCCGTGGTCATCGGAGCACTCGGGGCAGTGACCCCCAAACTGGAGGAGTGGCTACAGCAGATCCCTGGAAGAACACCAGACATCTCGGTCCAGAAGAGTGCAGTACTGGGAACAGCAAAAATACTGCGCAGAACCCTCAAGCTCCCAGGCCTTTGGTAGAGGACCCGAGCTCGAAGGACGAGACCACCCGCGGAGGGTGAAGGACAAAGTTTTTATATATATATATAATTGTTTGATCTGAAACATTTAAGTGTGACAAACATGCAAAAAAAAAAGAAATCAGGAAGGGTGCAAACACGTTTTCACACCACTGTATGCAAAGGAAATGATACAGTTGGTGTAAGGAAGATACATAATCTGTTGAAGTGGAAAAAGTAATTATTTTAACTTTTGAGGGGACTTAACTTCTTAGAATCTTGTACGTTTACATCAGTAGACTAAACTGGCTGCTTCTTAGTGTTTATTAGGCCAGTCAATAGTGACTTTAGTTCTCCCTGGACTGGCTGCTTGCTCACTGCTGTTGAGGACAATGTTTTGGAATTGGCTCTTATGTTCTGATTTGTTACATCCTGTATGGCAAAGACCTCCTGCCACTAATCTTGCTGACACCAGAATTTGATTGAGAACATTTGTGCCATCTCAGTTTGGGGGGAAAAATTTCCCCGCACACATTTTAGCATTTAACGCTTTAACACATAGGTTCCCAACCTTTTTGGCTTTTTACCGTTTATAGCCAAACAATATTTATTTTCGACCCCTTGTTACTGGTTGATATGAGCTGTGAGCAGTTCCTCTCATGTTGATCATCATGTGACTGGTCAGATTTCTCTTGCAACTACTGGGGAACCCCCAGGTTGGGAACCACTGCCATAACATGCAGTTTTCCACTTTTGTTTCCCCTGAAGTAGCTTTGAGGTTGTCAAAATCATTTTATTCCACTCTGTATGACAGTACCATGTTGTTCCAGCTCCTCATTGAAACTGTATAATATTTGAATGGAGTGAAATATTCAAATTAGACTCCATCTTTTTTATGGACGCACCATTCTATCAAATGGAAACATTCTACACATGGAGAAAAAATAGTCCAGAGCCATGAGTATCACGGTTGTCGAGGGAAAGTGGCAACAAGGACATAGGACCCAAAACGCAGACAGAGTCTGGGAACATAAGCTGTGTTAGGAAGGTATTTATTGGAAATGTCAGAAGTGGAATGATTGAGATGTGATCCTGCTCCTGAAACTCTGCTGATAGCTTCAACTGTTTTCGGTCTGAACCCCCACATATTTACACATCCAGCAAACAGAGCAACATTATCATTCATTTGGAGTTGTGTTTCTGGCAAACTGGTGAGGATAAGTCCAATATTTTCTCTCTTTTAGCTCTGTCTTTGGTCTCTACCAACTCCTGATGGAAATGTCTGGCTCTTTAGCTGCTAAATGCACCACTATGTTCACCAGCTAGTCTCTATGTTGGTGTGCTGTTTGGTGCTGAACAGGAAGAGTACAGTGGGTTTTTAGAGGTTTTTCTGCCTGCAGCGACCGAAAACGATGCTCTGAGTCCGGTAAGAGTGAATCAAAACAGTAGGGCTGGACAGCTAAATAATGAGGTGACAGGACAGCTACAGATTTGGATGTAGGTTCATCAATACGGACTACCCCTTTCACAATGTCACATTGCTTTCACATTGTCAATTGATACATTGTTATTATGTTGGCTTAACATTGGCTCAGAAAAAAGCTCCAGAACAGCTCCTAACGGACCTTGTGGTGAGACTGTTTTGACAGCTACTGTTTCATACAAGGTACAAGGTAGATTTATTTATCATTTTACAACACAGGGTTGTATAACGAGTTTTGAGTTGTAGTTCCCTTTATGCTACTCACAAAACAAACGTTATATACAACAATTATATACAGTAGATGAGTGAATAAATAATAAGTCATAGAAATAAAACAGTTTTACATGGTGGAGTGCTGAGGATGAATTACGACAGCAGATACTTCTGTTATCTCTTTCTAGACGGCAGCAGAGTGAAGAGGCTGTGGCTGGGGTGGGAATTGTCTCTTAGTATCCTTTGGGCTCTGGTATTTGGTAGGGTTGGGCAATGTCTACCGAATTGGCATATGACGATGTCCACTGTGAAACATTGCAATGGGTGATGATATCATTGTATGTGTGTGGGGTGGGAGTGTATTTCTTTGCCTCCTGTTTCCTAAAATCAATCAGCTCCTTGGTTTTGCTGACGTTGAGCAGTAGGTTGTTCTCTGTGCACCACTCTGCAAAATTGTTGATTTGCTCATCATTGTTTGAAATCTGGCCAATGATGGTTGTGTCATCCACAAACTTCATAACAGAGTTGTGTCCATGTCGGGGGTTGCAGTCATTAGTGTACAGCGTGAACTGGAGGGGCCTGAGCACACAGCCCTGAGGGGCTCTGGTGTTGAGCACTAGAGTGAAGGAGGTGTGGCCACCAATCTGAACTGTCTGGGGTCTGTTTGTGAGGAAGTCCAATATCCAATTACAGAGTGTGGTACTCAAGCCCAGAGTGCTAAGTTTTCCAATCAGTTTCATGGGGGAGATTGTGTTGAATGCTGAGCTGAAATCAACAAATAGCATTCTGATGTAGGTGTTGTTGTTCTCAAGGTTTGTGAAGACTGAGTGGAGATGGCATCCTCTGTGGATCTGTTGGTTCTAAATGCAAACTGGTGATGGTCCAGACTGCTGTTATGTGCTGTAGAACCAGTTTCTCAAAGCACTTCATAAGAATGGAGGTGAGTGCTACAGGCGGGAGACTTTTTGGGTACAGCGACGATGGTGGCTGTCTTGAACCAGGTGGGAACAATCACCTGTGACAGTAATACCATCGACTAGCTGGTTGGCACATTTTTAGTACATGGCCAGTGATGTTATCAGGCCCAGCTGCTTTACTCATATTCACTCTCACCAGGATTTTTCTCACATCTACTGTGGATACTGACAGTGGCCTGTCCTCTGAAGGCGGAGTAGACTTTACAGCTGATTTTTTTGTTGGGGAGATCAAAACAAGCAAAAAATTTGTTTAGCTCATCTGGTAGCATAGCCTCACATATGAGGGGGGCGCTCCTGCTCTTTTCCATTTTCAGTCTTCCTCTAGCGGTGCTGTATACTTCCTTGTCTCCTGACCGAAAAGCAGCTTTTTTTGGCTCTGAGTAGAGCTCTCACCTCTCCATTCATCCAGGCATCCTGGTTGGGGAATGATTTTATTGACTATGTGATCACCACATCATCAACAAATTTGCTGATGTATGATGTCAGTGTTGCATTATATTCCTCAAGGTTGATGTGGTTCTCCATGTGTTCATGTACACATGGTCCAGTGCTGCTCCAAGCTGGTGGAATTTAGGTAAAACAGTTTGATAAAAATCACCAGCTACAATAAAAACACCACCATCTGGTTGTTTTGTCATGTGACTGCTAATTACCTCATACAGTTTATGTAATGCATTTTCTGAATTTGCATCTGGAGGAATGTAAACAGCAGCAACAAAAACACTGGTGAATTATCTGGGCAGATAATATGGTCTATATCGTAACAATAAAAATTCCACATCTGGTAAATATTGTCTATCCACATTGATACCTAACACGGCAGCGGCGGATGGCCGCCCACCATTGAGTCGGGTTCTGTCCAAGGTTTCTGCCTGTTAAAAGGAAGTTTTCGCCAAATGCTTGCTCATCTTGGGATTTGTTGGGTCTCTTTGAGCACCAAGCGCTATTGATGTAAAATACAGAGTCTGCCTCCTCTGGTCTTGCCAGAGTCTTGTGTTCTGACGGCGCGGGACACGCTCCGCCCGTTAAGTGTGATAACTTGATCCGAGATGTTCTGGTGGAGCCAGGTCTCAGTAAAGATGAGGGCACAGCAGTCCCTGATTTCCTGATGCTGAGTTAGCCTGAGTCTTATCTCATTCATTTTATTTTCCTGTGATCAGACATTAGCCAGGCGTAGGCTGGGTAGTGGAATAGCCTAAGGTCCGACCAGGGTTAGCCTGGCTCTTATCCCGCCTCTCTTTCCTCTCCACCTGGCTCAATCACACCGCTTGCGGTGACGTTTGGTCCAGCTGGTCTGGTTGTCTGGAAGGGAGATGCTGTGAGCAATGATCGTCTCAAGGTCCGCTGCACTTAATCCAATCCCTGCACTTCCTTTTCCGATATTGATGAGTGTATTTCTGTCATAGGTAATATGTGCTTCAGTAATAAAGGCTAGAAAATAAATTTAAACAAAAATGTAGCTACTGGCATCTACATGTGTAGCTATTGCCATGTAAACATATATGAATTTTCCAAAATTCCAACCTGGCATATATAGTAAATTTGGAAACTTTGGGATATCTACTAGAATTTTAGATAAAATTGTGTTTTTATTGTCCATGATTACATGGATTAATGAATTCCATATTTAATAGTTAATTAGATTTAGCAGGCTTGCTATCTTATATTCTCATAATTATTGCCATTATCACTCAATCATTCCATAGCCTCTGACCCTGCAAACCAAGTGTCTCACTAAATTTGTCTCTTTCCTTGTGCTCTATGTCAGGATATCACAGAGCCACATTCTCAATGGCTTCAAACTACATCAAAGCAGATTTGACTGCTTCAAGTGCTTAGAAGAGCTCATGTTAAGTTTAACAAAATAACACACCTTTTCCATTTTTTCCTGACAGGCTGTGGTTGTGTTAGTGCCAGAGTGTGTAGAATCATCAGGGGCTGCTGTAGCCTTGTTTTGTCTGGATTTGTCACAAAGGCTTGTGAGCCACATGAGAGCCATAGTGTGTTATGTTGTTTGGAATTTGTTGTACTGGCATGTTCTTCTGTTCTGTTGCTATTCCAGGCTCTATGTAATTCAAACAACATGCTGCTGGGACACTCTGAAAGAGACTACAAGCAAACAGTGAAACACAACCACTTCTGTGACACGAACATAAACATGGCTGAGAGGAATACAGCAGACTAACATTTCAGGGAAGCCATTATTAGATCCAGGCAGGCTTGTGTAATGTTCAGCCATGAGATTGGCCTTTCCACAGATAAACAATCTCTGATTGTAAACCACTGGCCTCAAGTAAATTCAACTGGAGGCAATGACTTCCTCTAGTGTTCAAACTCCAGTCTGTAACCTGTTTGACTTGGGGTTCATTCTATACTCTGAGCAGGGATGACATGTAATCAGGCCTCTTTTTGGCCATGGTACAAAAATTACCTACTGCCATGGCCAGATATTTGTCAAGTGTCGTCATTCACTCATGTATCAGGCAAGCTGTGGAGCAGACCTTTTAGTCAGCCTCACTGCTGATCCAGACAGAGAGGTAATTGTTTATGAGGACCTCATTTCAGTGTATTATTCTGTGTTGCAACGGTCACCACTACTATACAAACACAATATAAACATTATTACAATTAGGAGCTGAAAATATTAGTCGATTGACAGAAAAATAATTGGCAACTAATGAGATAATCTATCGTTTCAGTAATTTTGTGTGTGAAGCTGAAATTGTACGGGGTCATATTCCTATTGTCCACAAATAAGCATCATTTAGATTGAACCTATCTGAGATTGAGTCAACTTAATTTTCAAAATTCAAATCAGCTGTTCTCAAACAGAACTCTGGATTTGTTAATTTTGCTAATTGAAGTCAGACTTTATGTTTAAATTCAGGACATCACAAATTTGACTTTGTAAACTCCATCTGGGGAAAAAATGGTGAGTGAGTTATTAGGGTTACGGTTACCATGTTTATGGTTATGTGATCATGCTTTTGAACATAGCATTTCACTTATGTTGGGGAAAAAATGGATCTCAAAACAGTCATCCTTTCAAAAATAAAAAGTTGTTTTCGTACAGATAACCTTTTTTTTCAGTGTATGATGTGTTTGAATTTTGATTCCCCGCAAGTATAAAGTTAGACCATCAAGTAAACAACCGTTCTATGTTTTCCATGTGGTGTTTTGACATTAATAAAACAATATCACATTAGTTTTGAGATGTTAGTTTAATTCCTGTATTCCTGTAAACAAACAACACCATCGGAGAACATGACTGGCTTCTACACTGCAGTGTGTGGCACTCAAGTTAGGTAGGAAATGTGGAAAGTTGTATTAAGGCAATGGATTACATAGTTGCAGCACAAACAAAAAGGAGATGGAATGGTAATGCTGTCTCTCCAGCACAAATTGAACCAGAGACATTCAACAACATTCTTAGTGGAACAGTGCAGCATGGTTTGTGAGAATGTTGGTCAAGTTACAAAATTTTGAAAACATTTCAATTAAGTGGGGATCATGTGAGCTGTGTCAGTACATGGTGGATATTGTTTGTCAAGCAGTTGTATGTGTGCTGCCTCCTACTGTGATTAGCAGCCACTTGTTGGTATCATGTACCACTGGAGTGTAATGTATGATGTTGTCTTAATTTTGTATATGTGTGCAGGTGCGGTAGTGCTCCTCTGGATCACATCTCCCTAAACCGTCTGTCTAACATGAGGAAGAGATACAGGTACAGACACTTTTTCTCTAACCACAGTTGTGATCCACTATACTTCCATTCTGTCTCACCCTCACTCTATCTCTCCTCCCTTTCCGTGTTTCCCTAACATCCCTTAACATTAAGCTGGTAATGGGGGACATGTTCCGCTCAGTTTTCAAAAGCTTGTTCCTACATTTAGGGCTTAACTGTTTATACATGTGTTTTGGCAGTCTGCCAATTTTGACTAACAGTTGAAATTAAGTAATTATAATATTGTCCCAAAAAGAAGCTAGAGTTGACAATAAGTCAAAGCTAAGGCAGTGCAGGACAGGACATTGAATAATACTTTACAGATGTCAAATATCACGCAAGCATTACAGCTCTTTTCAGAATGGTCCTGTCATATTTAAGTAGAGCCATTATGGAACATACACAGTAGGCGTGTAAACAAATATGAATACATCATTTGGATATGCACAGATAATGTGGTCTGAATAGATACGAAAAACACATACATTTTTACAGTAATATTTACCACCCTCCACCACGCTCCCCCAACTTCTCCCAAATTTGTTTTTTTTAAAAACTTCAAACAATTGTATTAAGGTACATGGTTAAAATGTAAAATTTCATTGGCAGCTAAACTTATAGATACTTATAGATGTATAGGGAGTAGAAATGGTAATAGAAAATAATTTAACGTACAAAATGAGGCAGACTTCTGACATAAGCCACACCCACTTCTGTTAAAATCTGAATACAGATATTTTTGTGACATAAACAGATACAGATTCTAGTTTTGCATTACACCCCTAATATACAGTATGTAAAGGTGCTTGTAACATAAAAGTCATTACTTGAACAGAGAGATGAAGCCAGCAGTGTTGAATACATATAGTATTTAATGGCCTGTATTGTTGTTGAGTCCTTCGACAGATGTGTCTGAGTATCTAACATGCTGCTGTTTCTGTGTGTGTGTGTGTGTGTTTGATGGACAGGAATGGCCTTGGACCCTCAAAAGAAGGAGAGGCTCAGTACTCTGTGGTCCATTGCACTGGCTACATCAAAGCCTGGCCCCCTGCTGGTAAACAAAAACACACACTCATACACATCCTCAATTCGATGCTCTTGTCTCTATCCCTGCTTAACCCAAACATCACCTCACCGCATGAGTCCCTGCCCAGCATAAGTGTGGCCTGGTCTAAACTAAAGCAAGCTCTGCACAGCTTTTGACCAGGATCTGGATTCAAACACAGATCCACAACAGCCTGTGTGGTTCTGGTATCCCACCCAGGGTGTGTGAGTGGAGCAGCAGGATTCAGGGTAGCTTTTTTTCAAAGTCTGTGTTCTCTTTTGACGCAAGACTCCATCCCATGAGCCTGTGTCAGATAGTATGAAGCACTCACCCGAAACATGGCTGTTAAAGGTTTGTAGTTTGCTCCTTTACGATGAACGTCAGCCATAGTCAGCCAGAATACACATTTGTTACAGTGCACTCAAATACTGACACCATTTCAAGGTGATGAAAAATGTCTCTCCTGTACCCAATCCACTTATTTTACTGACCTGTCTTATGGCCCTGCAGACAGAAATCCAAACCTAAAAAGCCTCACCCATCAGAAGCCCTGGACAAACAAAGCAATGTTTATTTTCTTTACTACTTCACTACTCATTTACTTTCCTTGCTGTTTTGAGGTTATATTAATCTAGTGTCAGTGAACTAACTTTATGGAACTGAATGCACTTAGACATGTATATGTACAGTAAAAAATCTCCCACTTATTTTAAGCTATTGTTGTTTAAGTACTGTAGTTTTTTGCTCATTATCTTTTTTGCTCTTGCATTATCTTGCAACTGTACAATTTCCTGCTGAGACTTTTAAAGTAATAATAATAATAATAATAATAATATAACAAAACTTTATTTATAGAGCACAAAACAAAGTACAATGTGCTTCACAGAGTTAGAAATAAAATACCACAGTGAATGATAAAATGCATGAAGGGCAAAAACAAAATAAGAGATAATAACAATAAATTAAAAACCAAAAAAATAAACAGATGGCTCAGATAAGATCAGGATATGCTTCCCGAGAAAAATGCATTATAAGAAGACACTGACTCAGACAACCTAATTTCTTCGGGCAGGTCGTTCCAGAGCCTCGGGGCCCTGATGGCAAAAGCTCTGTCCCCCTTTGTTTTCATCCTGGACTCAGAAAGAGACAGAAGACCCCTGCCCAAAGATCTCAAACTACGAAAAGGTTCATAAGGGATTAAAAGGTCTAAAATATAATCTGGAACCAGGTCATGAAGATCCTTAAAAGTAATCAATATGATCATAAAATGAATCCTAAAACAAACAGGAAGCCAATGTAAAGAGGCTAAAACAGGTGTGATATGATCGTACCTCTTGGTTCTGGTTAAAAGATGACTTCTGTACAGTCTGCAGTCGTTTTAAAGTTTTTTTGATTTTGACAAGTGAACAGGCTGTTACAATAAACAAGGTGTGAGGAGATAAAAGCATGTACAACAGTTTCTGCATCACTAAAATTTAAAATAGATGATATTATAACAGGCTATAATAGGCTTGATATGATATGACAGGTAGCCAGTGAATGGCCGTATTTATTTTGTGATATGTTGGGGCCGATGACAAGGATTTCTGTTTTATTTGATTTGAGCTGAAGAAAATTAATCGACATCCAATTTTTTATGTCAGACAGGCAGTCCTGCAGAGAACTCAGCGTACTAAGGTCAGTGGGCTTAACAGGGAGGTACAACTGTGTGTCATCCGCATAACAATGAAAAGAAATCCCATGTCTGCGGGTGATCTCACCCAAGAGAAGCATGTATAAGAAGAATAAGATTAATATTGGTCCCAGAATTGAACCTTGAGGCACACCATAATTGATGAGAACGACTTTAGTGCAGTGCCA
This sequence comes from Siniperca chuatsi, assembly GCF_020085105.1. Lineage (NCBI taxonomy): Eukaryota > Metazoa > Chordata > Actinopteri > Centrarchiformes > Sinipercidae > Siniperca > Siniperca chuatsi. Next base: position 35,167,871 of record NC_058042.1, read on the forward strand.
GATATACCCACCAAGTGCCTCAGGCTATCTAAAAGAATGCCATGATCAGTTGTGTCAAAGCAGCACGAATTGAGCACATGCCTGCGTTGGCATTCATTAAAAAGTCACTTTGAGAAAGGCTGTGGTACTGACGAAAACCAGATTGAAATATTTCAAAGGTACTATTATTTTCCACAGCAGCAAGAAGCTGCTTAGATACCATTTTTTCGAGAACCTTGGAAACAAAAGGCAGTTCAGAGATTGGATGATAATTATCCAGGCCCAGGTTTTTTTTAGGACTGGTTGATCACAAGCAGTTTTAAAGTAATCTGGGATGCAGCCAGTAGACAGTGAGCTGTTCAAGATAAATAGCAAACGGGGCGCAGTACAATCCATAACTTCGAACTTGGAATTATGTCAAGAGGGCTGAAGGATACTCTCATAAGAGACTTTTTGTGATTGTGATTTTTGTGAGTTCAGGAAGAGTAACAGCAGAAAATCCTAGGTGACCCACATCTAAAAAGGCAAGATTGGGGGTATTACCAGATCTTATTAACTCCACCTTTCCAGCAAAGTGCAATAAAAACTTTTCACAATAAGCATCACAATCAGCAGAAGCACAAGGAGAGGCTGGGTTAATTAACTGATAGACAGTCTTGAATAGGAATCTGGGATTGTGCTGATGGGCAGAAATAAGTGCAGAGAAATGGCATGTTCTTGCATCTTTCATTATAAAGGAGTAATAACTCTTAGTCACAAAGTGGACCTGGAGACCTGATTTCTTCCATCTGTGTTCTGCTCTTCTGCATTTCCTTTTACAGCTTTGTCATTTAACCATGGCTGTTTTCTAGTCTTTGAGTTTGATGTATTTTTCAGAGGAGCTATGAGATCTAAGGTTGAAGAAAAGTAAAAGTAAAGGTAATTAAAACAATCAACCAAATCATTGGTGTAGGAGGACTCAGGAAACACAATGACATTGACAAGAGAATTGAACAATTCACAAATTTTAGAGGCACTATGCTAATTAAGGATGTGTGTGTACTTAGAGCGAGATAAGACAGCACTGTCAGACACTGTCCAAGATGGCATGTAGTTTGGCCAGCATCCTCCTCTCTGACACCACTGCCAGAGAGTCCAGCTCCACCCCCACAATGTCACTGGCCTTGCGGATCAGTTTATTGAGTCTGTTGGCGTCCGCTACCTTTAGCCTGCTGCCCCAGCATGCAACAGCATACAGGATAGCACTGGCCGCCACAGACTCATAGAACATCTTCAGCATCGTCCGGCAGATGTTGAAGGACCTCAGCCTCCTCAGAAAATAGAGGCGGCTCTGGCCCTTCCTATAAACAGCCTGAGTGTTCTTGGTCCAGTCCAGTTTGTTGTCTAAGTGTACTCCCAGGTACTTGTAGTCCTCCACAATGTCCACACTGACCCCCTGGATGGAAACCGGGGTCACTGGTGCCTTGGCCCTCCGTAGATCTACAACCAGCTCCTTTGACTTTGTCGCATTGAGCTGCAGATGGTTCTGCTCGCACCATGAAACAAAGTTACCCACCACAGCCCTGTACTCAGACTCATCACCACCGCTGATACATCCCACCACAGCAGAGTCATCAGAAAACTTCTGAAGGTGGCAGGACTCTGAAGGTGGCTGAAGTCTGTGGTGTAGATGGTGAAGAGGAAGGGAGAGAGGACGGTCCCCTGAGGGGCCCCAGTGTTGCTGACCACGCTGTCTGACACACAGTGCTGCAGGCGCACGTGCTGTGGTCTGCCAGTCAGGTAGTCCACAATCCAGGACACAAGGGGGGCATCCACCTGCATCGCTGCCAGCTTCTCCCCCAGCAGGGCAGGCCAGTAGGCTGTCTGTTTCATTTGAGAGACCTATGTGAAATTCCATCCATCCATCCATCCATTTT